>NC_057795.1:347545654-347546323 GCF_018294505.1 Triticum aestivum | reverse complement strand
ACATGCATGCATATTGTCATACCGATCCGTCTCTCCCATGTCGTTGATCTTATGACTTATGTCTTCTTTCTTTTATCTCGATCATGCGCGCGCGCACACACACATCCCACGTATACATGTATACCTCTCACACATGCACGTTCAAGGTCTCTATGTCTCCATACGTAGTTAATTACCCTCAATCCTAACGCCACATCGAATCGTTCTCCTCTTTTGTGCACATAACTTCCGCCTGGATGGGTAAAACACACACTCACACTTAACAATCTCCTTCTAGCTACCCCCCGCCTCTCACTCTTCCCCTATATCCCCGAAACCAATAAGACCATCCCTTTGTTTAATTCCCGCCTACATGCACCATCGATATATAGTATTCTTCCTCGGTGTCTCTCGAACAAACACGTTCTCTCGATGTCGACTCCTCTCACGCGCACACACCTTCTCTTCCCTCTCTACGGGCATTTTCTCTCTCGCACCCTATCGTTGGTGGCCTCTGCCATACACATCACCTCTCTATGATGAAGCCATGCACACTTAAATTACATCCGCCACAGAGGACCCCGCGACACACACACACACGCACACACGCACGCCCCCACACACACTAAGACTCCATCTCTCTCTCTCTCTCTCACACACACAAACACACACACACACACACGCACACAC
>NC_057795.1:347365628-347545644 GCF_018294505.1 Triticum aestivum | reverse complement strand
ACTAAGACTCCATCTCTCTCTCTCTCTCACACACACACCCACACCCACACACACACTAAGACTCCATCTCACACACACATGCTCTAGGCAGAGCATTTGTTCCTACCATCCTTCACCCACCCTTACCCATATGATAAATAATCACCTTAATTTACTTGCATAACATGGACAAATTCCACTTTACTTTAGTAGTCAGCAAACTTATCATCTGTACCCTTATAAAAAATGAGTTGGCGATGATGGTGTGCCTGCCATCTTGTAATACAGACCGTCTGATCTATATCTGACAGATAGAAAGCAAACTATGATAATTTTACAAAAGATACCCGCACCTCTCTCCACGTCCTTATCTCCCACAAACTCATTGCTCAACAATTAAAAAGGAAGTCTCTGGAACAATCTAGCATGGTGGCCGCTGCCGCCTGCCGGCGCCGTCCATCCCCATGCCTCCGCCCATTCCGACCACCAGTCACCACCACGCTCCAGTCCTCCTCACCTTATCTCTCATCTTTCATTTTTTGATGACATTCTCGAGATACCAGTTTTCCGATAAAATTCTCGAGATATCATTAGTTTTTACACATGGGATTACTCCTGCATAGGTCAATCACAATAGGTGTTTTAAAAAAATGCATATTGATGTTCCGTGCAATGCACGAGCATCTTGCTTGTAATTATATAACGCAAATCACGAGCAGGAAGTGACATTTTGTTTACACAACCACGTTAACATGGCCACGTAAATCACTAGCTAAAGTAAATACCATTATACTTATATCGCGATGCAAAAGGTTGAGTACATGTCCGAAGAGTAGAGTCACATACACACACTCTATCCCTCAGAATCTCTCTCTCACACACACACACCAGTTACGTGACGCCCACTTAAGCAGACATGAATGTTACAATTTGTGCACCCGCGGGTACACGTGATGCTGCGCATTTATTTAAGCCGGAAGGCGAACCCAAACAGTAGCTACATTCATTCCCCTCCCGCCGCCTCTTCTCTGGTCGCCGTCGCCCGGTAGCTGTGGCCTGGCCGAAGGTAACAACATACGCCATACTCCCGCCAGAGCGGCGCTTTAATATGGAAATTTTAGTGGTCATGCATGCATCTTTTTGTGCTAGCACTCCTATATAAGGGTTGACCGGTCGCTTCTCGCGGACGTGCGCGGGTGGTGGAAGAGGAAGGAGAAGGGAAGCGGGCTGTGGAGTAACATTTTTTGCCACAATTTCCTAGGAAACTGAGTGCAATAATTGAGTAGTTTTTCAAACTACCAGTACTACACTTGAAACGGTTCAAAACCTATACTCCCTTGCCAGCGCGCGCTTTCCGCGTGAAACGGTCAGCGTCACCCTAGAGCGTTAGTGCCGCATTAATGCCCGGCCAGAGCGGAGGCGACCTCTCACTGGCGCCGGCTTTGAAGTGGCGCGACGGCCGAGAGAAAGCCGCTTCCCGGTGCACGTGACTGCTCTGCGTCGAGACTGGCCATAGGCCCTGTTTGGATCCATGGGTTAGAGTTAGTTTGAGCTAGTTGGGGCTCAAATAGCCCTAAAGTATCCAAGCATGAGGGTTTAAATTGGAGCAAGTTGCACCAAACCCACCAAAAAAAACTATCCCACCCAAGAGGTGCTAACTGGAGATAGTTCTCATTGGGACCACTAAAAAATCACTTTTCTCTCTCCATCAGGTGCATTTACTGTCAATTTTACCCTGTCACCCAAACACCTCTTTGACTACAGTTAGTTCAGGGTTAGTCATGAGTTAGTCTAACCTCTAGCTAAGTTAGAGTATCAAACAGGAGCAGCATAGGACATGCAAGTTGCTCAAAGCATACAGTCAAATTCGTACGTGAAAGGATTTTTTCTTTTTGAAAACGGAACGTGAAAGGTATTTTTTTAGAATGCTCTTGGCTTGTCGCTAACATGTGATGAGTTAACCGACCTCAATAGATGGCAAAATCGCCAGCCCACCGCACTTTGAGAGAGACGAGGAGGGAGAAGCGATACAGGCTGCTGGATTACTAGAGATAGGTGTCGCGTGGAAGCCAAGAAATATGGTGATAGCGTGGGTTAGCCATGTACTAGTATGATGTAACTACACTGTGCTGTCGTGTTTCGTACTCTTCCAGTCCACTGTGGAGATGATTGGTTGATTTTATATCGCTGAATAATATTAAATATTAGGAGTGCAGACGCTCCACCATGAGGTTCCTTGCTCCTTCTTGGTCGTCGGGAATCTATGTTCTTCCACTCTATTTTTTTACGTGAGCTTTGTTCATCCTTTTGCCAACATGCGAGACATCTAGCATCAAGGTGCACGTGTTATGCAAGGATCGTTCCATCTATATGAAGAACACGTGGGACTGGAACTACAAGACAGACATGTACCCAGGAGTGGACGTACGAACCTGAGTAATGTAGCACAGTAAGTGAATTAGAAAGGCACAAATGGTATGAACATGCATGGCATATAGGGTGTGTTTGGTTGCGTTCTTGTCTCAGCATAGTTGTTCCCTCTTCATGCATGCTCAACTCAACACCCCTCTTCATGCATGGTCTCTTCATGCATGCTTGTAGTGTATTTGTGCTAAAGTAGTGTGGACTCATGCACCCTCCATACACTCTACCAAACACCCAAAAGTAGGTCGAGAAGGGAACTCTTGGGCGGCATTTGTCTCTTACTATGTACTACCACTAAATGTTGTACGTGCAATGCACGGTGATGTTATGGAGTACGTGCCTAAGTACTCTACTACTACTATATTAGTTGGAGGCACATATTAACTTTTATATTTGTTTACGTGTATGACCCGAGACCTTCCAACTAGACGTATCTTTCTCTCCAGGTCACACTTTGTATCGTTCATACCACTAAGTACTACTACATGTGCTCTCCGACCCAGAGGTGGAAGAAGTGGAGACGCTCTACCACGCTATTTTTTGCACTAGGCTCTACCACGCTATTCATGTCCCACTCCTTTCGCTGACGCGTGGGACATCCAGCATGTGCCGTGTTTGGCACTCTTCGTCGTAAGAGTTGAAACGCTAGCATTCATCAGAAATAAAAAATAATTATAAATCAGCAGTGATACTATACCACGCGGTTTCCTTGCTCCTCGATATCAGAAAGAATACTTCTGTTCGCCAACATGTGGGACGTCGACCATCCTGGTCCACTTGCCATGCACGCAGAACACCAAGGGAGAGTCACCCCGGTCGTCGCGCCGCAGTAACAATGACTAATGAGCCATCAAATCACAGGCCCGCTTCCCACTTTGAAGTTGCTCGGACGAAGGACCCATCATGACTTTGTTGAATTCCGCTTCTTGAAGAAAACTACTGTACCAACAGTACTGCTAGATACAGTAGTTACTCCAACAGAGGCCTCCTTTCGTTCATAGGATAGGAATTTTATAGGAATATGAAAATCATAGGAAGTGAGATGACTTCTCAATTCCTATAGAGAAAGAGATGCCATTTGATGCATAGATAGGAATTTTTCCATTAGTCTAGGCTAATGTACTGGTAATTTTCTCTAAAAACTACAGTAGTAACTAATGGTACTAGTACATGCTCGTACTCAGACACAGACACACACACTAACTACTAGTACTACTACTTCTCACATGCTGGCCAAACGCTGTCGTTCTCCTTCCCGGCTTTATCGGCGACACCCCACCGTGCTTGGATCTCCGCCGACCTCTCCGCAGTAGCGCATGCATCCTTTTCTTTCTTGCGGCGGCGGGCCTCTCTTTTCTTGAGTGCTTTCTGACTTTTCCGCTCCCTCTGTGCGGCTTTGGTCACCTCTTGCTCTACTGCCCATTCGGCCTTGGCATCTTCAAATTCCTCCCACATAGTTGTGAGGTCGCGAGCGGCGATGAACTCGGCACGGCGGGATGCCATCGCTTCCCTACCATTTTGTGTGCAGTCATGGGCGGTGAGGAACTCGGCGCGGAGGGATGTCATTGCTGCCTTACCGGTTAGTGTGCGGCGCGGTGGCATGAACGACGCTTGGTGAGATCTCTGGGGTGGAGTGGCTGGACAACCGTATAGTGCATTGGTTTGTCAAGAGCTCAAGGACAGAAGACGAAAGAAATTTGGATTCCCCTTCAATCCTTGTCATTTATTACCGAGTAAAATGAATTGGCGGTCATCGAACTTGTCTTGATAGTTCACTTTGATCATTGTATACGAGATATGGTGATTATACGGTCACTGGCCCAGCGTATAGCTTCGTATTTGTCTGGTTGACTAGTCAAACAGTCTGCATGTGCCTCATCAGCTCGTGTTCTTTATCTATCTACGCGGGCCTACCTGTCAATGGAGAAAGAAATATTGTAAAAACCAAAATTATGCATATGCGGGGAATCAAACCACGGACTCATCGCTGCAACGCACCCTCGTCAGCCAAATGAAAATGAAATACTTTGCGTCAGACACTCACGCTCACACTATCAAAGCATGCTAATGCATGCACGTCGCCCTCTAAATCAAAGTCCTGCTCATGGCGCAACGCAAACGGCGAGCCCATCACCTGCGCACCCCGGCAGTGCCTGACATTACTGTTTAGACGTTTGATGGAGGCCTACGCGAACGCCGAGCATGTATTCACCTGGCTCAACACCAACGGTCATACTCAGAGCGCCTTGCTCATGTATATCGTCCATCACAACGACAATGTATAAAATAGCCTAGCTAGAGAGGGTACTATGGTAGTATGGTACGGAGTATGTACTATTGTGAGCGACCGATCTTAGTGCAACTGCACACCGAAACCGTTTCCATCGCTAGCGCGCGCTTCTCGCCTGAAACGGTCACCGTCTCTCGAGAACGTCAATGCCGCATTCATCGGACTTAACTGCAGGTGCAATTGGTGTGTCACTGACATGCGGGCCAGATGCGCGTTGGGCCCACATGTCAGTAACCCAACGCATCTGTAGTTAAGTCACTAAAGCAGCGTCCGCATTCACGCCCGACGAACCTACTCCAGCGCCCGTTGTCCATCCATCTACCGCGGCTCATTGCCATTCGCCCACTATATTAACTTGAGCCCCAGCTCCCAGCCATAACCAAAGACCCACACTTATTCTCCTCCGGTCCCTTCCTTCTGTCGGCACCACTCCAACCATGGCCTCCTGGCGCTCTGAAGCTCTCTTGGACGTACTGTCGCAGGAGTAGACGAGGGACATCGGCGGCTCCGCTCCGGGCGCGCTCCAAAGCTCTCTTCGACGTACTATCGCAGGAGCAAACGAAGGAGATCGCCGGCACCCCCCGGCCGCCCTCCGCCGCCACGACCACGAAGCCGGCGCGCGTGCGCGGGCGCAGCCGGTAGTGAGGAAGAGTAGTACACGGTAGGTCGCCGCCGCTCTGGTCCCAGGAAGGCCACCGCTACTCCACTCAGTCGACGCCAAGCTTGGTGGGGTAAACATCGGCGGCCGATTAGCCGCTTGACAACAATGTGGAGGCGGAAATCTTTAGAACCTTGTGCTTCAGAGGAGGAGGTTATTGAGGTGGATGATGAGGACGCAAAGGCAATGGCCGGCTTTCTCAGGTTCATGGCCGGACATGGTGGTCGGGCGTCGGCGATCATTTAGATTAGGTTTACAGTAGGTTTTAGTACGGTCTGTGCGAAATATGTAATGAATTTCGTCCAGCTTGTAGGAAAAGTTTTTGAAATGTAATGAATTTCATCCGGTTAATTTGAAATTTGCTTTGTTTGCATGAATTTCGTCCGGTTAGTTCATATAGTTGTCGAAAGGTATGCGGGCAGCATCAGATGGCATCCATCAGTGTCCTCGGACAGATGCCGGTGTAAATTTGTGGGCCAGCGCTGGAGATGCCCTAACTATCATGTTATAATCGCTAATTAGTCCTCCATTATTTGGCAGGGAATAGTTATCCCTCGATCAAAATCAGATCCGCGGTGCTTCGCACTCCTCCCGCGTAAGAGTGTAAACTCTTGCTTACATAAAAAAGGAGCAAGTGGGCGACACTGTAGCACGTCATATCACTCAAACTAGCCCGCCTAACGAGCGGGAAAGCAGCGCCCTCGTCATTTTGTTCTGGATTTCTATCGATTGATCGTGCAAAAATGTTACGCTTCACAAGTTCTAAAGGAAAAGGCGGCACACTTACGACTCATACGCGTCGCACCCCCAACAGTCCGGCTCGCACGCCGCTCACCAGAGGGGACACGCGTTGTCTTGCAATTTCACTTACATGTGGGACTGTGATTGAATAAACCGTCGATAGCCGAAATCTAATCGCTCGGCGGCCGTCGGCTGAGAAGAGAGAAACGGGGGAGGGAGAAGAGATTGCCCGCCCATCGCGCATGGACTCCAAGAAATATATGGTGATAATGTGAGGTGGGCAATGCTGGAGTCTGGACCGCTTCCGGAGCCCGCTCTGACCGCCCTGGCCCCTCAAGACGCCCGATGCCCGCCGCATGCATGAGTACTAAAAAACTGGGCTATAAGCCCGCTTATGTGGAGGAGAGAGAGGCATTGACAAAGTCAAGGAGTGGGCTCTGCAAGAGCCCGTCTATACACGTGCTCCTAGGTATAAAAAAATAATTCTAAAAAAAGGCATAAAAAACAATTGTGTCTAAAAAAAGAAAGGTAAAAAACATTTGAGAGGAAATAGATAGAGAGAAAGTGAGAAAAAGTTGTAACCTTATAGCCAACCTTATAGTCAATAGTATGGTAGCATTACATGAGGAAGGAGGGAGTGGTGCACATGCCAAGTTCACTGGGTTGCCGTGTTTCACACTCCTCCGTCGTAACAGTGGAAACAATAGCTTTCATCAAAAATAAACAATGAATACTCGTTGCTCGTCCTCTATATCGGAAAGAATACTTTCATTCGTCGACATGTGGGACGTCGACCATCCTGGTCCACCTGCCATGCACAAAATTATCCTGGTCTACCCCGGTCGTATCGCAGGCCCAACCTTTCCCACTGTAAGTTGTTCGGACGAAGGAACCATCATGACTTCGTTGAATTCCGCTTCTTCAAGAAAACTTACTATACCCGCAATACTGCTACCACACGCGAAGACTGGACGGCACTATACCATGTCATATCACTGAAACCCACTAGGCCAAACTAGCCCGCCTAGGTCATCTATTATGGAACGGAGGGAGTACGTCTCTGCACTGCTATGATTTTGTGTTGTACGTGTCTGTACTTTTGCTACGATTTTCCTACCCTATGAACCAAATGAGGCCTGAATGTATCTGTGTCGACTATTGTCTGATCAATTGCTAAGCCTACAATTTTAGGAGCTAGGGCTATTGGTCGATCAACGACGGATAAGTATAAGTGTACCACGAGCTCATCAGCCCCAACGTTTCTCTTTGGTGAGTGTTTCGCAAGTACTATAGCTCGCACAGTAGCTAGCCTACTAACACCAAGAATCATCAAACAAGCCCTGCTGATATGATAAACAGTTCAAACTTACATCTAAGCATGCCATATATTACATCAAAAGCTGGTGAGGATACATCTGTTTCCATAACTCGGAGAGGGTTCGCATGATTCACTATCAAACAAAAGTAGCAAGTACCACCCACACAAGACAATGCACTAGCACTAAGATGGTTTGATAACACGCATCATTCTGGTAATTAAACACAGGGCGATGCAAACTACCCTGAAGGATTAGCGCGACCAACTATTTCTTGTCATCGATCTCTCGGGCAATGACCACAGCACAAACAGCAGCATGGGAATCGATCTCTGGGGCGATGTCCACATGACTGACCGCGACATCAGAATCGATCTCTGGGGCGATGTCCATGGGATGGATAGCGGCATCGGAATCGATCTCCGGGGCGATGCCAACAGGACGGGCCGCGACATCGGAATCATCAAGGACGTCCACCGGCACCTGCACAACCCTAACATATTAGCAAGCACATTGAAAATAATCAAAAACCACAACTATGGTGATAAGCCATTATTTTTTACCTTGTGTAGCTCACCGGGGGATCTCATCCCTCCGGGGGCCATCTCCTCGTCCTCGATGGGGGCCATCACCTTGCCAGGGGAATTATGCTTCTCAATGGCGACTATCTCCTCAAACTCGGCCTTGAGCCTCGCATAGTTGGCCATCAGAGTTTCTGGGGTAGGCACGATGGGCCCCTTATTGTTCTTCCAACTTTCTTTGATGAGTTCGTCTGCCAACATCGTCAACTCTTTGGCCAGTGCTTGTTTCTTGGAGTTCTTCGTCTCCATGGGTTGGCCCGCCAACATGGTCAACTCGTTGGTCGGTGCTTGCTTCCTGGAGATCGCTTTCTCCAGTGGGTTGTCCACCGGCAACTCTTTGCCTAGTGCTCCAGGATCCATCAATAAACTGACAAACAAAAAGCAATCGAAAGGAAACCACAATCGCAATGAAAACATGAAAAGAATAGGATGTGAGAATCGGTCGGTGCTTCGCAAAAAGAAGATTCTTGGAATGAAAATATAGTAGCATAACTGATTCGCCCACCTTTCCTTCGTCGGTACAGAAGAAAAATGGCAGAAGTGAGTAGCCTGGAGTGAGGTTTTCTTCAAGAAAGGGAAGAAAGGGCTTGAACGAGCGTTCCAATGAAATGATGGTTGCTTCGTCCAGTCCAACTTGGAGGCCACCTTACCACTGCTGGTAAAGGTGTGGGTTTTGTGATATGACGGGTCATGACAGCCACATCGGGATGACAGGTGAGTCTCGACTGTAGCACCTCGCTGTGATTTGGTGGATGGCATGTGGGCTCGGATGCTTTGAAATGTCCCGCATGTAGATAGAGCGGCTAGTCATATAGGAGTGCTCAATATTGTGCACCGCGACCAAGGCGGAGAGGAAAACGAGAGAACTACGTAATTAATGCATGAGTTTAATTAGGGTAGTTTTGTAAAGTACGAGATACATTCCTCCAATCGCAAAATGCCTTGGTTCATGAGATTTGAGATTTGAGCCCTATAAACCGAAAGGGAGGGAGTACTGCACGCGGTGTAGTCTAGTCACTTGTTGAAATCTCTAGAAAGGCTACTCCTTTCCGGTTTACACGGCTATACTACTCCCTCCGTCTAGGTGTGTAAGTCATCTTATGAAAACCAAATAGTCCCAAAACACTTAGGCGCGGTGCATTAACTTCTACCTTGTTTCTTGTTTCTTGACATATCAACCAATAAGAGATGAGAGGTGTGCATGCTTTTAATGACTTGTAGTGGCTAGTTCATTGCATGCAATGCTATTAATTAGCAAATAAACATTGGTGACCCCAGGAGGAAATGGTGCTAAGCGCGTGGACCTATGCAGAATGAGTATCAACCAATGGATGATGGAGTTTAATTGTTAAACAATTCAATGAGGGAAGCTTAGCTACAAATTCAACGACTTACTCACCTAGACGGAGGGAGTAGCAAGTACTAGTACTACAATAGTGGGCTCAAATAGCAATTTTGTCTCATGCAAGAGCCTGGCTACTATATGCGTGCTCCAAGGCATCGCACCACGCGAGCGTTCGCAACTGCCATGTTCGGGTTGCGCTTGGCTCTTCGCCTCTTCGAGAAGACGAACAACGATGTTACTCCTACTTGTATAGTATCGAATCCACTGTTGCATGTTCATCCACCTCATGCGGGAGGGATAGGGTGTAGCGAAAGCTTCTACTTACTGCTCCTGCCTTTGTGTCTATGACAGGTGGGCCCAACAGGTGGTTGGCCCTCCTATCATGTAGCCAAGGGCAGGTGCAGTTAAGGCACCGGAGCTCAGTCCGCGAGGGAGAGGGCGTTTTAGTAATCAAATTTCTCGGTCTTGTACGAGTTGACACGACACATCAGAGCACTACACTCGATATACTCCCTCCATTCCCTTATACAAGGCCACTATCAAAAATACATTTTACATCAATACAAGGCCACCAACAGTAACCGAGGCAAAAATTAATGACGTTTCCTCGTACTAACAACTTTTTAATACTTACATGCATGTAGTCATAATGACACTCAGCCACTTCCTTCCCATTCATTCGTTGCATGCTTGTGGTGTATTAATGATCTCGGTTAACAAAAAGAAAAGTTGATTTGTAAAGGAGTCATTAAATTTTTTTCTTGGTACCTGTAATATGAGTTTGTGGCCTTGTATAAGGGAATGGAGGGAGCAAGTCTTTTTACACATTTCAAATGGACTACAACATACAGATGTATGTAGACATATTCTGCTTTGTATGTAGTCACTTGTTGCAATCTCTAAAAAGACTTATATTTGGAAACAGAGGGAGTACAACGCATGCATGCATGCAGTGACTTTCCTTTTGATACTTGCATGTGTTGATTTGATGCACCTTGCCAAATTTTGACTATAAATTTAACTAACCCAATTTTCATGCATGTCACAAAAATTTACAGGGCTGTTTGGATTGTGACTATGTTTGTCTTATGTTGCCACATTATTTTTCCCACCCTTGCCACACTTGCCTAACTTGAGTTGCTCAAATTGTTAGACACACTTTGGCTTGCCTAAGGGAATCTTGCCAAATTTTTGTGTATATGACATGTGGGGTTCACTGCTAATAAAAAATTATTGTCTTAGGTGTGGCTAATAAAAAAGACTTATATTTAGGAACGGAGGGAGTAGAAAATATAAATAATAATGCATGTTGGGGCAACCCAGGTTTCCGCTAATTTTAGCCATGGGCTTGTTCACATTTTTTACGAGGGGGTGGTTGTTCATTTAATAGAGGGACTTGTTGTACCAGACATGAACGATACAAAGTGCGACCTGGCACACCGTAACACCACTTGGAACAAGCGGGTAGCTATCTCAAAAAACAATCAACAACTAAAAAAACCGCGACCTGGCATGTAGTACACAATTTTAAATGATTGTTTTGATGGAGTGAAAAAGGAAAACTACCCCACTACGTATATATAGGCCGGAGCCTCCGCACTTGCTTGCTAGGGTTGCTCTATTCACACACTCTCATCCTCTGCAGATCTAAACAAGATAGGGGTAGTAACACTGTCTTTCTCCCTTCAAAAAACATTGTCTTTCTATCCTCTCCGCTGGTTACAGATCCGGACGTATCCCCCTCCGCCGGTGAAGGGGAGGAGGGGCAGCGTTTTGGCAAGGGAGGAGACCCACTGTCGGCCGCACCGTTATCTCTGGCCGAGCGCCGGCGCGGGAGGTCCTCCGATCCCTTCGTCGTTGCCTGTGGGCGGATCCGGCCTCCCGCCGCCCACCTATTCACATCCCAACAACCTTCAGGTATATCTTCGTTCGAAAACGCCTTAGCTCTACTTCCCCAGCTCGCTACGTCGCTGCATGTGCATCATTTTCTACCTCTCAGCCCCTCTCGATCGGATGGTCCAACGTCACCTATTTTTCTTCTTCTATTGTTAGAGGTAAAGCTACTTCATGGAGTCGAATCTTGTACTCCCTCTGTCCAAAAATACTTGTCATTGAAATGGATGTATCTAGATAAATTTTAGTTCTAAACACATCCATTTTGATGACAAGTAAGTCCGGACGGAGGGAGTACTTGGTTCAAACAAGAAATAAAGTGGGGGTGGGGGAATTTAGTATGTACATCGGACTTGGTACAAACAGGAAGAAAGGGGGTGAAAGTAGTACAGACTGGCCATCCAACCGGTCTCTTGGTCGAAAAGGGAAATATAGGGGCAACACTGTACATAGTGGTATGACCAGGACTAGATTTGCTATCCACACATAGGAGTAGGTGGCTAGAGTGAACAAAAATGGGACCAACCCAGATATGTTTCTTGGATGTTTGTTTCTCGGGGCAACAAACTATGAATCACCACTTTATGCGCCTGTTTACGCACATGGTGCTGGACTGCTGGTGCACCGACTGTCCCATGCCCTTATACCAAATATTTAGTTGTTCTTAATCTAATGTCCCTGGTAAAAATGAAGCCATGCCACTGTTATAAGCCATGACAAGTTTAGCCAAATGTTTTTGCCTGTAATTGTTTGAAACTCTGACTATCTCCTCTGTACCTTTTTGTGCAAACAGGGATATCCAATTCACCTGGTTGCTGTTGTGACCTTTTGGTGCACTGCACAAAACTCTTCTTAAAAGAAGTGACTTTTGTACTGTTTAACTGGAATGTCAGAATGGAACAGTTGGTTCATTTCGGTGGAACTGCACAAAGGGAGATCTATGTTCCAATCCTCATCATCCATATTGGCGCCATAACCTTCCTTTAGGTAAGAATGATATTTAATGCATGTGTTCGTCTCTATTTTCCGACTACCATGACAAAATAATGCTATTTTTTACTAGTACACTTTTACTCCCTCACTGAAAAAACCAATTCTGAATTAGAAGGCCAATCATGTACTTGGTTTCACCAACTGGTGAGGAGAAAGAGAAACAGAGCATGAAGAGGAAGAAGAAGAAGAATAAACAGTGTCAAGGCGATCTTACTGAAGCCAGAGGCCTCAGTCGAGGCCATTCAAGGGCTCCGGGAATGACTACCTTATATGTGTGACAATCCTCCAGGGAGCCCTTCCACTTCGGCTGTCTCACTTAATTAATTAGGAGTACTTAAGTACCACTAATTTATTGCTGCCTAATTTTTCCTGTCGGAGTTAAACAAATCTTTAGTAGGACCCAATGCTGAATCATGTACGTGTGTATGTTTGTCTATGGAGGTGAATCATGTGGTGGAGCAGGGAGGGAATATTATTAGTGTCATGACATAATAGTGATATTGTTTTGCATGTCAATTTATTGCCATTGGTTCAATGAGGCAATGTTTTGCGTATTGTCCATCCTGAATTTGATGCTACTGTTTGAGTAATATGCTAATGTCTTCCTATCCTTTCTCACTAAGCTAATGAAGGTTTCACCTTGTTCCTACTTGTGCAAACAGGGATCATGTTGTGCCAATCATACATTTTTGTGGAACTACACAAGACAATACAATGAACTGTATCCCAGGCAGTGCTTTAACTCTGCTGGAAGTTCTTGATAATCTTTAGATATAATCTCAGCACTGGTAAAGAAGAGTGATTTAAACCTTACATTTGAAGTGCACAAAAATATATACTATTGAGTGATTTGAGTGAGTGCTTTATCATCTCTTATGGGACTACATGAATAAGCTTTTTTTCTCAGGTTGGTACGGGCCTAAGGCCTTCATCCATATTAGTTTGCTGTCATCTCTATTTGTATCGTGCTACTGTCATGAGAAACTCCTTTATCTTTGCACGTTAAAGTTTTGCAACCTGTGATAAATGGCAATGCTTTGAGTGTTGAGCTAATTGGCACTAATTAAATAAACTAATACCTCTATTTAAGCAAGACTACTATGTTGCTAACTTTACCCATTAAGATAATGAGGGTGCTTCTATTTGTTAGTGTATGTTTCATCAACTAGTCCAACTATTACAGTAATCTCACTCTCTCAATATATGTGCCAACAGGGATGCTCGATTTTAGATGAACTGCACAAAAACTTTGGGTGCTTCATTGCCTCGACAGCTTGCATCCTTTCCTGTCAGTCGCTAATCTCGGTTTACTTTATTCCTTCGCCGTCAGTCGCTTCGCTTATCTCGACTTCCAGTCAAAGGAAATAGTAATTGATATGCTACCTCACACAGGTTGGTACTGGTCTTTATCCTGATTATTGTGCTTGTCATGTATTGGTAATTTGGTATTGTGCTACTGTTTGCCGATTTTATAAAGGAGTAACTTGGAGCCTGAACTCGCAGACAAATCATTGCATTGGGTGATTTCAGTAGAACTGCACAAAATGATCAGATGGACAGATACTTATGTTGCTGCCATGTACTCCAAAGTTCACTCAGACAAGCATCAATGTTGACAAGAAGTGCCTATATTCATTCGAGTATCAACCCGTGTCAACCAGTTGTCAAACTCCCAAGTATTAGGAGAGTGAACGCCAAAAATATTGCTTGGCGCATAGCCCAGAAGAACACAGTCCAGTCTTTGGTCCCAACTTGTGCCTTTTGGTTATCGACAGATATGGTAGAGAACTGTATGGCATGGAGTCTAAAGATTCCACACAAGTTGGTTGATGCGTATATTCATCTGGCACTTAATCAATCTGCACGCCAGGGATGCTCCATTTCAGTTGAACTACACAAAAAATTTGGGTGGTTCATTTTCTCAACCGCCTCCTTTCTCGTCTGCAATGTAGAATTTTGGCGAGCTACAGGACCAAGATGAGCCAGTAAGCTAGTTGGATGGAAGTAGTGTCCATCAAGCCTCGCTCGCCACGAGGCCACTATTTGAGGATAAACCTACAAGCAAAGTTCAGATTGTCTGTGCTGCCTCTTATGTACTTGAAAGTTTACTCGTACAAGAACTAATTTTAGCAAGAAGCACCTCCGACTGAACACCATTTACCAGTCTGTACCCTAGGTAATTAAAGTTCGTCCATGGATCATATTGGTTGTGATCTCAATCATTTGGATGCATAAACATACTGAACATGTGTATATCTGAATCTTTTTCTGAATTATGTATGAATATTGTCGTGTGATCTATCAATCATTTGGATGCATAGATATGCTGAGCTTGTGTAGATATGAATATTTTGAGTTGTTGATAGTGAATGTTGGCTATGAATATGAACGTGTCCTGTGAACCTGAGTTTGATACGAATGTTTACCTTTTCTGTTGTATTTGTGTGGGAACTTGTTAGTATGCCTACTGTGGGGTATGTGACGTGTGGGTGTCAACGACACACCTTCCCGAGAATAATTGCACCTGCTTTGTTAGGGTAGCAATGGTGCATCAACTCTTTTTAATCTTTTTATTACTCTGTCTTCCCCTCTCCCCCGCTCAACCCCTACCGTAATGTTTTCGGCCTCAAAATAAACATAGTACTGTGTTGTTTTTGGTGCTTGATGAAAAATCGAGTACTGGTTTCTGTAGGTTGGCCCGCCCAACAAATGGGCTGCTGGTCCACCACGACGGACTAGGAGGCTAAAAATACAAGTTGTATGGTGCAGAGGCAAGTAAAAAACGCTATGGAGAGCCATCCATTGAAGAAAAAAAGTCGCTCCTAATGTGCTTCTTCAGTCGTGCCGTCGGCACCCTTAATCCAGTTCGCTCGGGGATTTGGTATCATTTTTTTCCTGAGGGCGGACAAGTATCAGCTAGGCCTAGGTTTTGTATTTTAACATGCGTAGCCCACGACATACGGAGACAGTGGTTTCAACTTATTTTTTGAGGTCCATACCGGTCTATGGGCTTTTTCTTAAAGATCAACAACCCAATGTATTTTTTTAATAGAACGCATGTCTTTGTTCTATTTATCTATATATAAGAATAATAATGCTGTGTCCAATTTATGTTTTCCCTTCTAACAACATTATATATATTTATATTATTACTATTATCGTATATTTTATAGAGACTTATATATACATTATAAAAACATCCCACGTGTTATTAACTTATAAAAGTAAATGTTTAACAGAAGTTGGCAAGGAAAATCCTGGTTGTTTTTGACTCACAGGCAAGGAAAATCCTGGTGATTGCGTACAAAAGCTTGCGAAGATTTTAAGGACCAATTTAATAATAATGTGCTCATTTTTATTTTGAGCAATAACTCGCTAATTTGTTAATTATATATATATATATATAATGTGCCTCTCTGGTTTATTCTTTGACATTAATTGCTCCTTCTAACATAACAGTATATATATAACGAGCCCAGCTAATTCGTGTAATTCAAGGAAGTGCAAATGGGCTGGGATTTCTTAGAAAATATAAATGGGCCAAATTGACGCAAAATTATTTGTTCACCCAGCCCAGCAAATGGACTGTACATTCTAGAAAACATGAGTTAAATATATGCCACATTTTTGCAGGAGGGCATGTGGGCCAATAGGTCGAAGCCTACGTAGGGCGTTGTCAACTTGGTCAACAAATGATTGTGACATCCACAGCCATTGGATTTATATCCAACGGCCGGCATGCACCTTCAATCTCTCGTCTTCTTCCTCCAGCGTCGCGGGGACCGCCTGGTCCGGCCTCCGGCGGCTAGCGGCTCTGCTTAGCACGCATCACTGCGAAGCGCCACCCCACCGCCGGCCAAGCTATCCCTCCACCCCTCGACACCTCATGTTATTCTCCACAGACTGCAGCCCCACGCCGCAACAGAACTAGTTATAACCCTTCTCCTCCTCTCAATCTGCGACTCCACCGCCGCGTCTTCCCATCTGCGAGTCGTTCCTGTCCGGGGCCTCGCCGTCGTCCACCGCCTCGCTGCGCTCGGTGCGGTGTAGTCAACAAACGAGAGTCATTGGAAGAGGACTACACGTGGAGAGCCTGACGGCTGGGATCCACGAGGTCCATGGTCGCACGCAAGGAAAGTTCCTCCTTATTAAGCTGAAAAAAATGTTTCCTCCACCTGACAGCTGGGACCCACCGGCTGTATCTACGCACGGAAGGAAGTGCCTCCTTGTTTTGCAAAAAAATTATTCATCCCATTGACAGCTGGGACCCGTCAGATTTGGTGGCTGACTTGTGGGCCTACTAAGTGGACGTGTACGCACGGCTTTGTCAAATTAATCAACAAATAATTCTAGCAGCTGGACCGTTGGATGTTAATCCAACAGCCGTGCTCCTTTTTCTACCTCTGTTCTTGCTCCTGTCTCCCGTGGGCGGCACCGCGGCTGTGCTGCCGCGCACCCGAACCAGTCAAGTTTCCCACTCCTCTCCATCGGCGACTCCACTGCCCTGTCTTCCCCATCTCCGGGTCGTTCCAGTCTGGGGCCTCGTTGTCGTCCATCGGCCTTGGTGCGCTCCGCACGGTGTGGTTAACATGGTCAACAACCGAGAGTCATCGGAAGATGACTGTACGTGAGAGGCTGACAGTGGGGACGCACCACGCCCATGGACGCATGCATGCAATGGAACGCGGCGTGGTCAACATGGTCAAGGAACGACTTCCATCGGAAGTGTACTGTACGTGGAGAGGCTGACAGCTGGGTCCACGGCCGCAGCAAGGAAGTGCCTCCTTATTATGCGTAAAATAATGATTCCTCCACCTGACAGCAGGGACCCACTGGATGGGCCACCATATTTTGCAAAAAAATGTTTCCCCCCTGACTGTTGGGACCCACCTGACGGGCCACCGTATTTTGCGAAAAAAATCCCCCCCCCCCCGCTGTCAGCTCGGACCCACCGGAAGTGCCTCCTTATTAAGCAGAAAAAATGAATACTCCCCCTGCTAGCTGGGACCCACCTTGGTGGGAGGCTGACTTGTGGGCCCACTAACTTGACGGGGATGGAGGGCTTTGTCAACTTAGTCAATATGAACGATTCTAGCTCTAGTGACCGTATGATGTCCGTCCAACGGCCATAGTGCTTCTTCAACCTCTGGTCTTCTTGCTCCAGCCGCCCAAAGCAGCGCAGGTCGTGCCGCCTGCTCCTGCCTCCCGTGGCCAGCTGTGCTGCCGCGGAGGCCTCACCGCCCCCATACTACTCCCACCGCTGGATAGGCCATCCCTCTACTCACCCACACCCCCTGTTATTCTACGGTGACGGCAGCCTCACACTGCAGCCGAACCAGTGAACCCTCGTAGTCCTCTCTGCATGGGCATCCACTGCCGCGTCTTCCCCAGCTCCGCATCGTCCCCTTCCTAGGCCTCGCTGTCGTCCACCGCCGTGGTGCTCTCGGCGCGGCGTGGTCAACGTGGTCAAGGAACGACTTCCATCGGACGTGAACTATACGTGGAGAGGCTGACAGCTGGGTACACGGCCACAGCAAGGAAGTGCCTCCTTATTACGCGGAAAATAATGATACCTCCACCTGACAGCAAGGACCCACCGTACGGGCCACTGTATTTCGCGAAAAAAACGTTTCCCCCCTGACTACTGGGACCCACCAGCTACATCTTCGCACGCAAGGAAGTGCATCCGAAAAAAAATGATTCTCCCGCTGACTGCTGGGACCCACCAGCTACATCTTCGCACGCAAGGAAGTGTGTCTGGAAAGAAAAAATGATTCGCTCCCTGACTGCTGGGACCCACCAGCTATATCTTCGCACGCAAGGAAGTGCCTGACAGTCGGGACCCACCTGATCGAAGCGTATGTAGCATTGTCATTCTGGTCGCGAACGTGTACGTACATACTGGTGGATGTAGAGGCGCGCACGTGTCGTAGTATAGGCGCGCACGTAGCATGTACACGTACGTACAGCGGCCAGTGTGCAAGAAACAAAATACGGCCACGTATGTGTACATACGGGCGAGGTCTCGAACGCCTACTCGCGCATATGTACGGCCAGGGCTCGTGTACATGGCTGGGTCAGAACGGAGAAACTGCATCGTCGTCGTGTTCATGGGGAGCCAACCGGCTGGGTCAGAACGGAATGCGTCATCGTGTTCATCGGGAGGGCTTGGACGGAACAGGCGATGGAAACGAGGCCTGACGTACCGCAGAACAGAGGAAACGACCTTGTGTTCGACTGGCCATGTTCGAAACAGGATCCTGTTCACCAGGAGGGGTCTAGCATACCGCAAAACGGACGAAACGGACCACCTACGGTCAAAATGGGGTCCTGTTGATCGGGAGAGGTGTGGCGTACCGCAAAACAGACTAAACGGACTTGTGTTGGAGTGCTACGGTCGAAACGGGGGTCCTGTTCATCGGGAGGGGTGTGGCATACAACAAAACGAGACTCCACGGGATACTGTTCATCTTCATCGTCGACCTCCTCCAGCCTCCACGGGCTACCGTCGACCTCCTCCAGCCTCCATGGGCTCCTGTTCATCCAGCCTCCACCGTGCGCTACTCCACCAGCTACTGTTCATCCAGCCCTCAACGGGGTCGTCCTGTTCATCCAGCCCTCCAACGGGGTCCTGTTCATCCATCCCCAACCGGCTCGATCGATTGGGGTCCTGTTCATCCAGAGGCAACACTACGGGGTCCTGTTCATCCACCCCCACCGCTCACTGTTCATCCAAACCCCCAGCAACGCTCACTGTTCATCCAGAGGCAGCATCGATCGGCTTCAGTTAGCAGCAGTAGCGAAGGAATCACTCGATCGCTCGGGTTCAGTAATGCGTAGCAGTGCAATTGCTCGGGTTCAGTTAGAGCCCAACGCCTCGCTCGGGTTTAGTTAGAGCCAACGCCTCGCACACACGTGCGTACATGTACGAGAGAAACGCGCATCGCTCGGCCCCAGACCTCCCACCGTAACAGGGAACTCGCTGGAATTTTCCTCGCCCTCGCTTCTACCACGGGTTTTTCCGTCATGGACGGCCCAAAGAATTTCATGCAGCTGCGTCTCCTGCCTGCCCAGGACGAAAAGCCCATTTTCTGTCATGATTTTTTGTCATAGAAGTAGGATCCCACCACATCTATGATGATACCGGGTTTTGTCACAATTATCGTCATGGAAGTGTCATAAGTATGACAGAAAAATTTTCATTCAGCCCAAAATGTCACGGATGTGTTTTTTTGTAGTGTTTCGTCCTCCTCTCGCACGTCTTGTCACCCCGCTACCGCAGATGGCTTACAGCGCAAGCTTGCGTAGCGCGCGGGGGCGTTCTTTTGGCCAAACGGTGGCACCAATGAATCGTCGGTGAGCCCGTCCCTGCACAAGCTCGCACTTTCCCGTGCAAGCTTCCTGCCCGACCTGGTGAAATCCCCCAAAATCCCAATGCTTATCGGCCTGCTATATAAATCCTCACGGCCGGTGAGTCCTATGTCGCGTATTCCCCTCCCTCCCTGTAGCTTATCCAGTATGCTTCTCCCACAATCGCCAATGGCAATGGTCTGTCATCGTCGCTCAGCCACTCCACCATCATTAGATGATAGATCTAGCTGGGAGGCTACATCGCGGCGGCGGCGCAGTCCCCGACATAGTGTAGTGCGCGTGGCGTCCCTGTCGGGTGTGCGTGGAACACCCACCACACGCTCCGCCGCCGCTGCCCGTCGACAGCTGTTGCCGGCCGCCGTTGCCGCCACACCACTGTCGAAAGCCAAGGGCATTGCTCGCTCCGCCGCCGCGCCCCGAAGGCGGGAGGTGGCCGTCGTGGCCGCCACCCCACTGCCGGTCACTGTGGCCGCCACCCCACTGCCGGTCACCATGGCCATCACCCGCTCCGCTGATAACCCACAAGTATAGGGGATCAATTGTAGCCTCTTTCGATAAGTAAGAGTGTCAAACCCAACGAGGAGCTAAAGGTAGAACAAATATTCCCTCATGTTCTATCGACCACCGATACAACTCTATGCACGCTTGACGTTCGCTTTACCTAGAACAAGTATGAAACTAGAAGGACTTTGTAGGTGTTGTCAGATAGGTTTGCAAGATAATAAAGATAACGTAAATATAAACTAGGGGCTGTTTAGATAAAGAAGCAATAAAGTAAATATAGCAAGTGTGAAAAAGTGGTGGCAGGAGATGTGAAATTGTCCCTAAGCAATTGACTACCTTACTAGACCGATAGCAAGTTTTATGTGGGAGAGGCATAAGCTAACATACTTTCTCTTCTTGGATCATATGCACTTATCATTGGAACTCTAGCAAGCATCCGCAACTACTAAAGATCATTAAGGTAAAACCCAACCATAGCATTAAAGCATCAAGTCCCCTTTATCGCATACGCCACAACCTCCTTACTCGGGTTTATGCTTCTATCACTCAAGCAACCCACTATAAGCGAATCATGAACGTATTGCAACACCCTATAGCGGGAATCCCTCACGCTTGCGCGACACAGAGGGCACAATAGGACAGCAACATAACTACAAGCAAATTAAACCAATCATAGCAATTCACCAATTACCGATAGGACAATGAAAATCTACTTAGACAGCATAGGATGGCGACACATCATTGGATAATAATATGAAGCATGAAGCACCATGTTCAAGTAGAGGGTACAGCGGGTTGCGGGAGAGTGGACCACTGAATATAGATGGGGGAAGGTGATGGATATGTTGGTGAAGATGATGGAGGTGTTGGTGTAGATCACGGTGATGATGATGGCCCCCGGCGGCGTTTCGGCGCCTCCGGAAGCAAGGGGAGAGAGCCCCCCTTCTTCTTATTCTTCCTTGACCTTCTCCCTAGATGGGAGAAGGGTTTCCCCTCTGGTACTTGGCTCCCATGGCATGGGAGGGGCGAGAGCCCCTCCGAGATTGGATCTATCTCTCTGTCTCTCTCTGTTTCTGGCTTCCTCGACTCTGCCCTTTCACCGTTTCTTATATATCCACAGATCCGTAACTCCGACTGGATTGAAACCTTCGCCCAGATTTTTCTCTGAAAATTAGCTTTCTTGCGGCCAAAGAAGAGCAGTAACCGCCTTACGGGGTGCCCACGAGGGTCAGGGGCACGCCTGCCCCCCTGGGGCGCCCTCGGGCATCGTCTTGCGTTGATTCTTCTTCCCAAAAATTATAAATATTACAAAAATAATCTCTGTCCGTTTTTATCCCGTTTGGACTCCGTTTGATATGGGGTTTCTGCGAAACATAAAACATGCAACAAACAAGAACTGGCACTGGGCAGTGGATCAATATGTTAGTCCCAAAAATAGTATAAAAAGTTGCCAAAAGTATATGAAAGTTGTAGAATATTGGCATGGAACAATCAAACATTATAGATACGACAGAGACGTATCATCCGCCAACATGGCCCGAAGGAAGGAGGTGGTGGTCGTGGCCGCCACCCCATCGTCAGCCGCCGTGGCCGGCAACCCACCGTCGACCGCCGGGGTCATCACCCACTCCGCCACCGCCACCTGAAGGCGGGAGGCGGAGGTGGATACCCGCACGTGCGTCAGTGACCTTGCGCGCTACACCATGTTCCCGCGGGAGGAGGAGGAGCACCTCGTCGAGCATGCAAAGAGCCTTACTGCCATCGTGGCCGCGGCACACGCTGCCTCAGAGGCGAGGAATCAGGAGATCTACAAGGAGAACCACCGCTTCAAGAGGGGTCATCTGGAGCGGCGAAGGGCGTTGAGGTGAGGGCCACTGAAGGTGTAGTAGCGGCAGGCACCATATTGCAGTTGTCCAGCTCATCGGTAGGCTCCTCCTCCTCTGCTTCTTAATGAGCGTGCTCGACAGAGAAGAGGCTGCCGAAAGTAGTACAAAGCCCCTCCTTAGTTGTAGTATTTAGGGGCAATTTTGTTCAGTTCATCTGACTATAGATGTGGTGGAACTGTACAACGTACTTAAAATTAGCTAGTATATATAGTTGAACTAGATATTCCAGTACGTGGTTGGCAACAATTGGGGAAAAGTTTGGTCAGTTTAGTTATCGAGTTGAATTGTTTGTATAAAGAACGAATGCTTAATCTATGAATGAAATCTATGCTTAATTACTGAATTTTAGTTGCAAAAATTAGATATTGCTAGTGATTTTTAGCTGCATATTTTGACAAATCGCAGTGTTACAAGGTTGACAAATGGCGATGTTACTAGATCAACAAATGTCAATCTTTCCAGTTTGACAAATAGCAACATACCCAATATGACAGATGCAAATCTTACCAAATTGTTTGTAAGTGGTTGCACATGGGTCATCCAAAACAACCGTTTGCATTGAAGGGATGCAGAAATCCTGCTCGGCACATTTTCTCTTAGCTTAGTGCCGAAGTCTGGATTTGCATATTCAATCTGAACCATTTACGTTGAAGAGATGCACAAATCCTGCGCTGCGAATTTTCCCTTGACTTAAAGGGAAGACCATAGTTCTCACTTTGCATACGGGTGTTCTATCTAAACGTTTGCGATCAAGAGCTGCACAAATCCTGCTCGGCACATTTTCCCTGGGCTTCCTGGGGAATCTGTTGGTTTGCATACGGGTGTTCTAACTAAAACGTTTGCGATGGGTGTTTTATATTTAAAAACCATTGATGTTTTTTTCAAAAGAAAATCATTTGATAAGTCTGTACGTTAAGAGAGAAAAATGCAAGTTTGTTCAAACCATATCATTCATTCAGTCACACTGCGAATTTATATTCATATGATCGAGATACAATATTAAACCCCCAAAAAAACTATTTACGGGCGCGGCGGAGGCGTTGTGCCGTGCCGTCGTTGTCGTTGTCATCCTCCGGGACTCCGTTGTTGAAGTCTTCAAGGCAACACAAAATGTTCTTCACTTGTAAATCAAACATCATGTTGTCATGCGATCGATGGGCGGGGCACAGGAGGACGGCAACTGGCAGCGCTGAGAGGTAGCGGTCGATGGCGGCGTCCCATGCCGCTAATTGGGGCGCGCACGGGCACGGGGATCGGCGCCGTGGTGGGTGGAGGGGCGCGCACGGGCATGGGCGCTGATGCTGGCATGTACATGAGCTCACGTGTGTCCGCAGAGACCTCGCTGACACCCGCAGCTTCTAGCTCGACGATAGTGCTCGGCGACCAGCCCGCCAATGCTACGGGGATGGTCATTGGTGCGGGCGAGGGGATGGGAGCTGAGATAGGAGCGGGGGCAGCAACCGCCGCGACCAGCTCGTTCAGGGCCATGTCCATGAGGCCCCATTCCTCCTTATTTTCTATCTCCTCTGGCTCGGAGTCGACTTCACCTAACTTGAAGACTAGTGGCAGATGATCCTTCTGCGCCATGGCATTGGTGGAGGTCTGCGAGAGGGAGGGGAATGGGGGGCAAACAGTAAGGCCACCCGTATTAAGCAGCGGCTCGGGCACCATTAATGGGGAGGAAGGCGAGCGGCCATGGAAGTCAAAGGGCTTGATTCCCAGTGAGCCTGCGCAGCGTATTGCTCGACGCTTCCCGGTGAGCCTGCGCATTGGAGGACAGCTTGCACGCCTCTCGGTCAGCCTGCGGACTGGACTGCACTCGCACGCCTCCCGTTCAGTCAAGCAGCTGTCCGCACGGCACCTATTATAGCCATTAAAATCAAGACACGTGGAGTCACGTGAATGGTTAACATAACACACACGATTTGAATTATACAAATGTTTGTGATGTTAGAGTGGCAGCTATTTGTCTCAAAATGCCTTTGTTGGCTGTTATTCGCGTGCGCCTTCTCTCAAAATGGACACAAAAAATACCACAGCATGTCGGGTGCCATTCCATGATAGCATGCCAAGTTTCATGAATTTCAGACGAGTTTTGGATTTACTAGAATTTAAAAACAAAGTATCTCAACATTTTCCCGGCAATCAACTGTGCCCTGGTGTTGGATATTCATTCCCATTTCTTGCATGGGACCTAAGAATGCACCCAAGGACACATATTTGATTTTTCAACCAATTTATATGCACTGGAGCATATGCATGTAGTTCAAATTTGAATTATGCACATAAAATGCCTAGAAAACCCAGTTAATGTATAAGCATGCAACAAAGGACAGTCATTCCCATTTCTTGCATGGGACCTAAGCATGCAACCAAGGACACAGACTTGAATTTTCAACCAATTTATATGCATCAGAGCATGTGTGTGTAGTTCAAATTTGAATTATGCACATAATTGCATTGAAAACTCAATTAATGTATAAAACGTCCAAACGAACCCCGAAAAATTCCAAAATTTAACACAACACTCCTGTTGTTCTATGTTGACACTAGAAACTTTTTGAAAACAATAAGAAGCAACGAATTTTGTTTCGTCCCCAAAGGTGGGACATTCCCTTCCGAAACCATCAGGCTTGTTGTGAGAAGCTCTGGTTTGTGAGAAGCTTATATCCAAACCTGCCCCAAATGGGACAAAAAAATTACCACGACATGTTGATGCCGCTCCATGATAGCATGCCAAGTTTCATGAATTTCAGACGAGTATTGGATTTACTAGAATTTAAAAACCAGGTATCTCAATGTTTGCGGCCCATTGACAGTTGCATGGTGTTTGACATTCATTCCCGTTTCTTGCATGGGACCTAAGCATGCAACCAAGGACACAAATTTGAATGTTCAACTAATTTATATGCATTAGATTATGTGCATGTAGTTCAAATTTGAATTATGCACATGAATGCATAGAAACTCAGTTAATTTATAAAAATGTCCAAGCGAACCCTGAAAAATCCCAAAATTGACACAACACTCGTGTAGTTCTATGTTGACACGAGAAATTTTTTGAAAGTAAGAAGAGGCAACATATATTGTTTCGTCCCCCAAGGTGGCACGTACCCTACCGTAACCATCAGGCTTGTTGTGAGAGAATCTCTGGTTTGCGAGAAGCTTATACCCAAACCTACCCCAAATGGGACAATATTTTTACAATGGCATGTCGATACTGTTCCGTGATATCATGTCAAGTTTCATGAATTTCAGACGAGTTTCCGATTTACTAGAGTTTTAAAACCGTGTATCTCAATGTTAGCGGCCGAGCGACAGTGTCAAGGTGTTTGACATTCATTATCATTTCTTGCATGTTACCTAAGCTTGCAACCAAGGACAAACATTTGATTTTGCAACCCGTTTTTATGGACTGGAGCATGTGCATGTAGTTCAATTTTGAATTATGCACCTATATGTCTAGAAAACTCAACGTATAAAATGTCCAAACGATCCTCTAAAAAATCCAAAATTTAACACGACACTCCTGTTGTTCTATGTTGACACCAGGAAAAAATTGAAAGGAAGAAGAGGCGACGAATATTGTTTTGTCCACAAAGGTGACATGTTTTCCTAACGAAACCATGAGGCTTCTTGTGAGAAGCTCTAGTTTGTGAGAAGCTTATACCATAACCTGCCCCAAATTGGTCAATATTTTTTACCCCAGTATGTTGATGTCATTCCATGATAGCATGCCAAGGTTCATGAATTTCGGACGGGTTTTGGATTTACTAGAATTACAAAAGCAAGTACCTCAACGTTTGCCGGAGAGCCATGGCGCCGTGGTGTTCGAAATTCATCCTCATTTCTTGCATGGGACATAAGCATAAACCCATGGACACATATATGATTTTACAACCCATGTAGGTGCACCGGAGCATGTGCATGTAGTTTAATTTTGAATTGTGCACCTGAAATGGCTAGAAAACCAATTTAATGTATAAAATGTCCAAACAAATCCTGAATAATTCCATTTTTTACGACACACATATAGTTGCATGTTCACTGCAGATAAAAGGTCTAGCAATTCAAACACTGTCCATTGCCGCTCTGACCCCATTATGTAATTCAAATCAAGATGAAAAATCAAGTAGATCGCACACAGTTTATTATCACCAACCGTGTGAGATGCAGTACAAAATATCCTGGAGCACCGTCGGTGTATAGTACGCCTATGCCTTACACGAGAATGTGCATCAGCTACAGTCTACAGCCGGCGTGTCAAGCAAACTAGATCGCTCCCCAAATATGATTTCACTGTTCAATTATTGCCGGTGAAAGATGGGGACGTGGACCCGCGTCTTGAGGGCAACTTCAACGGCCCACTCCGGAGAGAGCGCGGCCGCAACCACCATGCACGTGCTGACAAGGTGCATGAGCGCGGCCGCAATCTGCGACAGGGCGGCCAAGGTGATGTCTACTATGCAACTTTATTCTTGTACACTCGTGTTGGGCCTCCAAGCGCAGAGTTTTCCAAGACTATAGCAATTTTCCCTCAAGTGGATGACCTAAGGTTTATCAATCCGTGTGAGGCGTAGGATGAAGATGGTTCCTCTCAAACAACCTTGCAACCAAATACAAGAAATCTCTTGTGTCCCCAACACACCCAATAAAATGGCAAATTGTATAGGTGCAGTAGTTCGGCGAAGAGATGGTGATAAAAGTGTAATATGGATGGTGGAAATATATTTTTATAATCTGAAAATAAAAAACAGCAAGGTAGCAAACAATAAAAGTGAGCACAAACGATATTGCAATGCTTGAAAATGAGGCCTAGGGTCCATACTTTTGCTAGTGCAATCTCTCAACAGTGCTAATATAATTGGATCATATAACCATCCCTCATGTGCGATGAAGAATCACTCCAAAGTTCTTATCTAGCGGACAACATAAGAAGAAATTGTTTGTAGGGTACGAAACACCTCAATGCTATTCGGATCGATCTATCTAAGAGTTCGTACTAAAATAACACCAAAGAAAATTCAGATTCATAATACTCAATCCAACACCAAGAACCTCAAGGAGTGCCCCAAGATTTCTACCGGAGAAACAAAGACAAGAACGTGCATCAACCCCTATGCATAGATTACCCCAATGTCACCTCGGGAATCTGCAAGTTGAGTGCCAAAACATATGTCAAGTGCCTCAATACGATACCCCATTGTCACCATGGGTATTCATAGCAAGACATACATCAAGTGCTCTCAAATCCATAAAAGTGTTCAATCCGATAAAACGAAATCTCAAAGGGAAAACTCAATTCATCACAAGATAGATAAGGAAAACACCATATGATCCGACTATATTAACAAAGCCCACGATACATCAAGATCGTGACATCTCAAGAACACAAGAGAGAGAGAGAGATATTAAACACATAGCTACTGGTACAAACCCTCAGCCCCGAGGGTGGACTACTCCCTCCTCATCATGGTGACTGCCTGGACGATGAAGATGGCCACCGGTCATGATTTCCCCCTCTGGTGCAGTGCCGGAGAAGGGCTCTAGATTGGATCTCATGGTTCTGGAACTGGCGGCGGCTCGAACAAAATTTTGTCGACTCTCCTAGGGTTTTTGGAATATGTGGGCTTTTATAGAGTGAAGAGGCGGTACAAGAGGCCACCAAGGTGGGCACAACCCACCAGGGTGCGCCTTGGCCCCCAGGCACGCCCTGGTGGGTTTTGCCCCCCTCGGGGAACCCCTCTGATATAAAATGATTGTAAAACATCTACGAATGATAATATAACAGCATGGAACAATCAAAAATTATAGATACATTGGAGATGTATCAGCATCCCCAAGCTTAATTCCTACTCGTCCTAGAGTAGGTAAATGATAAAAACAGAATTTTTGATGTGGAATGCTGCCTAACATGTTCATCACATATTCTTTTCTTTGTAGCATGGAAATTTGGACTTTTATATGGTTCAAAGCAATAGTCTAGTTTTGATATGAAGACTTTAATACTCAAGCATATCATCAAGCAACCATGTCTTTCAAAATATCAATGCTAAAGCAAGTTATCCCTAGCCCATTATGCTCAATCATTGATCCATTCATGAAACACACTCAAATACTAGATATACCCAATGCTCAAGTACGATCATAGTGCCCCTTAGGTTGTGCTTTATAAGAGAAGATGGAGACTCAAAAAATAAAAATTGCATAAAGTAAAAGAAAGGCCGTTCGCGGAGGGAAGTAGGGATTCGTGGAGGTGTCAGAGCTCAAAGTGAAAATTGAGATAAAACATTTTGGGAGGCATACTTTTCCCACCAACGAAAACGACTTAGAGTTCCCAACACTTTCCATGCTAGATAACATAGGCGGTTCCCAAACAGAAAATAAAGTTTATTCCTTTTTCCACCATACTTTCACTTTCCATGGCTAACCGTATCCACATGTGCCCTCCATACCAACACTTTCCAAGGAATTTGTTATTGGACAAGAAAAAGTAAATTCATTTTTCATTTCAGGACAGGGCATCCCTAATACCTTTGTCGTACTTGAGGGAGTCCTGGATTAAGGGGTCCTCGGACAGCCGGACTATATACTTTGGTTGGACTGTTGGACTATGAAGATACAAGATTGAAGACTTCGTCCCGTGTCCGGATGGGACTCTCCTTTGCGTGGAAGGCAAGCTTGGCGATTCGGATATGTAGATCTCCTTCTCTGTAACCGACTCTGTGTAACCCTAGACCCCTCCGGTGTCTATATAAACCGGAGGGTTTAGTCCATAGGATGACAACAATCATAATCATAGGCTAGCTTCTAGGGTTTAGCCTCTACGATCTCGTGGTAGATCAATTCTTGTAATACTCATATCATCAAGATCAATCAAGCAGGAAGTATGGTATTACCTCCATCGAGAGGGCCCGAACCTGAGTAAAACATCGTGTCCCCCGCCTCCGCTTACCATTAGCCTTAGACGCACAGTTCGGGACCCCCTACCCGAGATCCGCCGGTTTTGAGACCGACATTGGTGCTTTCATTGAGAGTTCCACTATGTCGTCGCGGTAAGGCTTGATGGCTCCTTCAATCATCTTCAATGACACGGTCAAGGGGGAGGTTTCCTTCCTGGACAGATCTTTGTATTCGGTGGCTTCGTACCGCGGGCCAACTCGCTTGGCCATCTGGAGTAGATCGATAGCTACGCCCCTGGCCATCAGGTCAGGTTTGGAAGCTTGAACTATACTACCGACATCCGCGGAGACTTGATCTTCGACGGATTAAAGCCCATGTCAGGTGCGCCGAACGGTCACGACGGGCATGACTTTCATCTACCATTAGACAGTGTTTGGGAGATCGCGCCTACGGCGGCGCCGAGAATCAATCCGAAGCAGATCATGCCTTCCGAGGACGGGTGGATGGACCCCGCTAAGGAGGCCACACACTCATCGGTGTTGGAGCCGGACACTGATCCCACCTCCTGTGAGGGTGGTGTCATCGGACCCTCGGACTCGTCTCCGGCTATAGGATCCAAACCGCGTATGTCCGTGCCTATCGAATCTAATTGGGCACTGATGTCTACTACACAACCTTCTTCTTGTAGACGTTGTTGGGCCTGCAAGTGCACAGGTTTGTAGGACAGTAGCAAATTTCCCTCAAGTGGATGACCTAAGGTTTATTAATCCGTGGGAGGCGTAGGATGAAGATGGTCTCTCTCAAGCAACCCTACAACCAAATAACAAAGAGTCTCTTGTGTCCCCAACACACCCAATACAATGGCAATATGGATGGTAGATATAGGTTTTTGTAATCTGAAAATATAAAAACAGCAAGGTAACTAATGATAAAAGTGAGCGTAAACGGTATTGCAATGGTAGGAAACAAGGCATAGGGTTCATACTTTCACTAGTGCAAGTTCTCTCAACAATAATAACATAGATAGATCATATAACAATCCCTCAACATGCAACAAAGAGTCACTCCAAAGCCACTAATAGCGGAGAACAAACGAAGAGATTATGGTAGGGTACGAAACCACCTCAAAGTTATTCTTTCGGATCAATCTATTCAAGAGTTCGTACTAGAATAACACCTTAAGACACAAATCAACCAAAACCCTAATGTCACCTAGATACTCCATTGTCACCTCAAGTATCCGTGGGCATGATTATACGATATGCATCACACAATCTCAGATTCATCTATTCAACCAACACAAAGTACTTCAAAGAGTGCCCCAAAGTTTCTACCGGAGAGTCAAGACAAAAACATGTGCCAACCCCTATGCATAGGTTCTTGGGCGGGACCCGCAAGTTGATCACCAAAACATACATCAAGTGGCACGTGATATCCCATTGTCACCACAAATAAACACGGCAAGACATACATCAAGTGTTCTCAAATCCTTAAAGACTCAATCCGACAAGATAACTTCAAGAGGAAAACTCAATTCATCACAAGAGAGTAGAGGGGGAGAAACACCATAAGATCCAACTACAATAGCAAAGCTCGCGATACATCAAGATCGTGCCACAGAGAGAACACGAGAGAGAGAGATCAAACACATAGCTACTGGTACATACCCTCAGCCCCGAGGGTGAACTACTCCCTCCTCATCATGGATAGCGCCGGGATGATGAAGATGGCCACCGGTGATGGGTTCCCCCTCCGGTAGGGTGCCGGAACGGGCTCCCGAGAGGTTTTTGGTGGCTACAGAGGCTTGCGGCGACGAAACTCCCGATCTATCTTCTGTTTTGATGTTTTTAGGGTATAAGGGAATATATAGGCGAAAGAAGTCAGTCGGGGGAGCCTCGAGGGGCCCACGAGAGGGTAGGGCGCGCCCAGAGGGGGTGGGCGCGCACCCTATCTCGTGGCTCCCTCGATGCTCCCCTGGCTTGCACTCCAAGTCTCATGGATCATAATCTTTCCAAAAATCACGCTGCCGAAGGTTTCATTCTGTTTGGACTCCATTTGATATTCCTTTTCTTCGGAATACTGAAATAGGCAATAAAACAACAATATGGGTTGGGCCTCCGATCAGGAGGTTAGTCCCAAAAATGATATAAATGTGTAAAATAAAGCCCATAAACATCCAAAAGAGGTAATATAATAGCATGGAACAATCAAAAATTATAGATATGTTGAAGACGTATCAGGCACCGGTCATGGAGTTCACCACCGCAGATATTTTTCAGCACTCGCCCTTGGGTGATGTGCTAAGTTCATTAAGGTCTCTTTCCTTGTCGGGAGATTCTTGGCCGAACTATGTCCAGCTCGAGTGGGAAGCAGACGACAAAGAAATTCATTCCCCACCCACCACCCACTTAATAGCCACTCTCGATGACTTAACCGACGTGCTTGACTTCAACTCCGAAGACATCGACGGTATGGACGACGATGCAGGAGAAGAACAGGAACCACCGCCTATATGGCGCTGGACAGCCACCTCAGCATATGATATATATGGTGGACACCCCCAAAGAAAGCAATGGCGATGAGGCAACGGAAGATAACCCCTTGGAGAAGCAATCTAGGCACCAGCGTCATAGGTGCCGCTCCAAGCCCCGCCATAGGAAAAATAATAATACCGGCACAAGAGATAACAATCCGGATGGTGGCGAAGATGAAAACAATCCTGCCTAGCCAGGCTTTGAGCAGGCCGAGCAAGAGGATGAGCAAGCTAGCCCTAAGGAACAGGTAACAGATGGAGAATCAGAGGACGATAATTACATGCCTCTCTCCGAAGACGAAGTGAGCCTTGGCGATGAAGAATTCATCGTGCCTGAGGATCCCACCGAGCAGGAGCGCTTCGAGCGCCGGCTTATAGCCACTGCAAAAAGCCTGAAGAAAAAGCAGCAACAGCTTCAAGCTGATCAAGATCTGCTAACTGATAGATGGACCAGGGTCCTGGCTGCCAAGGAATACGGACTCGAGCGCCCTACCAAAAGTTACCCAAAGTGCAGGTTGCTACCTCAACTCAAGGAGGAGGCGTCAAAGCCCACACTACCAGCGCATGATACGGCTGACCAGCCACCCCGTGGCCGAGAAAAAGCGGCGTACCAGCCCCAAGTCCAGATCGCACCCCATCGCCAATCAAACGATAATACTAAGGCCCGGGGCTACACGAAGGACCTGCGAGGTGTATTGAAAAACAAAGCAGGACAGTCAAGATCGATCTATGGATCACGGGGGCGCGCCACAACATGTGACGATGACCGTCACGCCGGATACAATAAACCAAACTCCGTCCGGGCCGAATACAACAGACCAGACTCACTAGAACTACGTCGGGATGTAGCCCGGCATAGAGGCTCCGCACACCCCCTATGCATCATAGATGAAGTAATGGATCATGAATTCCCAGAAGGGTTTAAACCCGTAAACATTGAATCATACGATGGCACAACAGACCCCGCGGTATGGATTGAGGATTTTCTCCTACACATTCACATGGCCCGCGGCGACGACCTACATGCCATCAAGTACCTACCACTTAAGCTCAAAGGACCATCCCGGCACTGGCTGAACAGCCTGCCAGTAAGCTCCATTGGTAGTTGGGAGGACCTGGAAGACGCATTCCTTGACAACTTCCAGGGAACTTACGTGCGACCACCGGATGCTGATGACTTAAGTCACATAACTCAACAGCCCGGAGAGTCAGCCAGAAAATTCTGGACTCGGTTCCTAACTAAAAAGAACCAAATTGTCGACTGTCCGGATGCTGAAGCCTTAGCAGCCTTCAAGCATAACATCCGTGATGAATGGCTCGCCCGACACCTCGGCCAAGAGAAGCCAAAGTCCATGGCAGCCCTCACGACACTCATGACCCGCTTTTGTGCGGGCGAGGACAGCTGGCTAGCTCATAGCAACATAACACCAGAAATACCCGACAATTCAGACGCCAGAGATGGTAACGGCAAGCCGCGATGTAATAGATACAAGTGTCGCAATAATGGCGACAACACGAAAGACATGACAGTTAATGCCGGATTTAGAGGCTTTAAATCCGGACAGTGGAAAAAGCCATTCAAAAGAAACAGTCCAGGCTCGTCCAGTCTGGACTGCATACTCGACCGCTCATGTCAAATTCACGGCACCCCCGATAAACCAGCCAACCACACCAATAGGGAATGCTGGGTGTTTAAATAGGGCGGCAAGTTGAATGCCGAAAACAAGGAAAAGGGGCTGCATAGCTATGACGACGAGGAGCCCCAGCCGCCGAACACAGGAGGACAGAAGAAATTCCCTCCCTAGGTGAAAATGGTGAATATGATATACGCAACCCATATTCCCGAGAGGGAACGAAAGCGTGCACTAAGGAACGTCTATGCAATGGAGCCAGTCGCCCCAAAGTTCAACCCATGGTCCTCTTGTCCGATCACTTTCGATCGCAGGGACCATCCTACCAGTATCCGTCATGGCAGTTCGGCCGCATTGGTCCTTGACCCCATCATCGACGGATTCCACCTCACACGAGTCCTCATGGACGGTGGCAGCAGCCTGAACCTGCTCTATCAAGATACAATGCGCAAAATGGGCATCGACCCCTCAAGGATCAAGCCCAGAAAAACCACCTTCAAGGGTGTCATACCCGGTGTGGAGGCCTGTTGCACGGGCTCAATCACACTGGAAGTGGTCGCCGGATCTCCAGACAATTTCTGAAGCGAGGAGCTAATCTTCGATATCGTCCCCTTCCACAGTGGCTATCATGCGCTGCTCGGATGAACCGCATTCGCCAGATTCAATGCAGTACTGCATTATGCATACGTCAAGCTCAAAATGCCAGGACCTTGCGGGGTTATAACAATTAATGGAAACACAGAAGAGCACACTGCGGCCCTCGTGGAAGAAGCACAAAACAACCTTCTTAGACAAACAGCCAATTCGGCGACAAAAAACCCGGACACCGTCAAGCGAGTCCAGAGTACCCCGCAACAGGATCATCCGGCACGTCCACAGCTCGACTAGCAATTCGGCCTCCGTCCTAGTCCCAGAAGGCGGCGAATTTGTGCCGCGCGTACATAATTACGCACTTAAAATACCATGGGCATAGGCGGAGGCACGACTATGACACTGTCCACAATGCGGTTCGACTGCCCCAGGACCCACGCATCTTTGCACCTTTTTTATTTCAGGTCCCTATCTTTGGGAGGCTCTTCCGAAAGACCGACTATCGGACACATAGTAGGACGGACACACCAAGAAGACAAGAAGCTTTGGCATACAAGGTAATCCTCAGGTGGTCGCTGATAACGATCATTATACCTGTTTTACATACCCGCACACAGCTCGCTCCTGGTCAGGATGTGTCAAACAATCCTACTTTGCTTATTGCACTACTTGTATACGTACACTTTGACGTACTATTTGAATAAACAAGGAAAAATAATGAACAACGTCAGCTTACTATTACATTTATTTACCCCTTTCTTTACTACTTATTTATTGCACCCGTACACTTTGGTACGTCCGGTTCGTCAGGGGCTTCAGCGCACCCCATAACACGGCAAGAAAAGTCTGAACACTTTCGACAGTGCGGCACCCTGAACTTATAGCATTATATGCATCAGCTCTGAATCATGTCTTGGGTTAATAGTTGGGTTTGCCCGGCTCCCATGTTTTGGTACCTTATGTTTCGCTATATCGGCTAAGGTAGCACAGGGAGAACAACTGCGATTGTGTCCCGGTTCTTCCGGACGAGTACCTCAGTAGAGAAAGCCGAAAACTGACTGTCATGATGAGGCGAGAGCTAGTCGCTATTCGGGAGGTCCTAAATCCTTAAAGATTTTTTCCGCTTCTGGCGAGGAATCGGCCTTGCCCGATTTAGGCGTGTATAGCGCCCCGGGTCCGGTCTTCCTGATACTAGGGCCTTCGCCGAAATTTAAAATTGTAGACTTCTTTGGCCAAGTGACAGTAATAAAGCTGTATAGTCTGATTGCCTTGTTCGCTGTGTTAAACACCTCCTTAAAAGGACCAAAAATTTGGATAAATAGTGTTTATATTTATCCCGAACACCCCACTACTAGTTACATGGGGGCAGAAGCCGACGACTGGCCAACTCTCAAGATTTTATAAACGGCCGCATAGAAGGTAATATTTTAAATTAACAAGCGCCATATAGCGCACATGAACTCGTTTTCATATTATAGGATGACTTGAGTACATTCATTCAAATATTACATCCTTAGCACATTCATCCGCCACAAGGCGGGCACCCTTAATGACATTGTCATAGTACTGTTTAGGGTGGCGATGCTCCTTGCCCTTCGGCGGCCCCTCTGTCACCAGCTTCTCGGCATCCATCTTCGCCCAGTGCACTTTCGCATGGGCCAAGGCCCGTCGTGCACCTTCAATGCAGACGGACCACTTAATGACTTCAAGCCACGGACAAGCATTTACTATCCGCTTGACAAGGCCGAAGTAGCTGCCGGGCAGAGGCTCTCCAGGCCATAGCCGGACTATGAGGTCCTTCATGGCTAGCTCGGCTGCCTTGTGAAGTTCGACCAGTTGCTTCAGCTGGTCGCTCAAGGACATCGGATGTTCGGCCCCAATATACTGGGACCAAAATAGCTTATCTGTCGAGCTCCCTTCCTCAGCTCGGTAGAACTCTACGGCATCAGAGATGTTGTGCGGCAGATCGGCGAATGCTCCTGGAGAGCTCCGAATTCGGGTGAGTAAAAGGAAAGTATCCTTCACATGCTTGCTTTGCATAATGAAAGCCTTACTCGCTGCTTCTTCTTGGCTGCCTCAATCTCCTAGAGGGCCTTCTGGGCTTCGACCCTGGCGTCTTGCATGCTCTGACGGGCCTTCGCAAGCTCCGACTCTTGCGTCTTGGAGTCACGCTCCAAGGACTCGAATTTTTTGACGAAATCCTGGAGCTCTTGCTGGACCTCATCAACCTAAGCCTCTTGTTTTTCGCGCTCGATGCGCTCCTTGGCCGCTTTGTCTTCGGCCTCAGATAGCGCCTTCTTAAGGGCCGCCACTTCGATCGTGGCCCCTATTAAAATTCATCATGCTTTTATTAGCATCAACTATTTTTTTCTTTTATATAACACATGGACGGGGTATCACTCACCTTTGTTCTCTTCGAGCTGCCTCTTCACGAGGCCGAGCTCTTCTTCGGCCCGCCCTAGGTTCTGCTTCAGTCCGGAGACCTCTGCAGTAAGGGCGGCGGCGGCCAGCAGCGACGCCTACTTATTCAGATAGACATATTATGATTAGACTCCTGGGAATAACATGTGATCCTCTGTTCGACCTTTCTCTCCGGACACCAAATAGATCATCAGGGGCTACTGTCTATACTATGATATTTTCTCATTATTTAAATTACTTACCTCAAAGCCTGTTAAGAGGTTGGCGCAGGCTTCGGTCAATCCGCTTTTCGCGGACCGAACCTTTACAATCACCATACTCATTAGAGTACGGTGTTCTTCATCATTGGAAGCGCCTTGAAGCATTTCCAGCAAGTTGTCCGATGCCTCTAGATGGATAGAGGACATCGGCACAGGTGGCTCGCCCTCCTTAGCGAGGGGCTGCCTGCCTGAAACCGGAACCACGGGAGGTTCCAGTGCAGTATCCGGCTGGGGTCGAAGCTTGTTGCGGCCCCCCTCATCAGAATCCATGGGAATCCCCCCCCCATGAGGCCGGCATCGGGGGTTTCGCCTTGAGGTGCCTCCAGAACTATCTCCCCCTGGCCCGGTATCCTCTGAGACAACACTTCGGTGTCGTCCGCGGGCCAGGGAGTGGAGGCCATCGGGAGCGAATCGTTGTTCATCGCCGACGAGCTCAAAGACCCATCTGAGTAGGATAGGTCGATGCGGGCTTTGGATGGACTGCATGAACATATCTTAACATGATAAGAAGCCATAAAGCTAAACATACCAGAAGTATCATGGTATTCGGATACTTACGACTTCGCCAGGGGCTTGTCCCTGGGTAGCCACTCCTGGTCGCTGTAGGCGGCTGTCGTGGAGTGGTCCGGAGGGAGGGTCCTCCCCTTCTTGGACCCTTCGGCCTCCCCGGATGGGGAGGCCTTCCTTTTCTTCTCCCCCTCGGTTTGGGGGAGGGGGTTTTTCTCTTCCTCCCCTCGTTTTTGTTGGAGGAGTGCGCCTGGTGTCTTCGGACGACGAGTCCGACACAACCTTACGCTGGCGACCTTTCCTGGTCCCCCTGGCCTTCTTCTTGGCCTTCTTCTTCGGCACCTCGTAGGGCACTGGAAACAACATCTCCGTCAGGAGATCAGTTGCTGGATCTTCAGGCAACGGAGCTGGACAGTCGATCTGCTCCGTTGTCACCACACAGTCCTGTTAAAACAGCACGGTGGCTTAAGATTCCTCACACGAATATACTGAGGAAAGGCACATCATGTAAGATATAGAGAGCTTACCAAATTGGCGAGGTGCTTTGCACTGAGTCCGCGGTCCTCGATGGTGGGAGGAGGTACTTCGGCGGCCTTGAACAACACCTTCCAGACGTCTTTGTGTGTTGTGTCGAATAGCTCTCGCATCGTCTGGTGTTTGGCCGAGTCGAACTCCCACAGGTTGAATGCCCGTCTTTGACACGGAGGATCCGGCGAAAGAGCATGACCTGGACCACGTTGACAAGCTTGATCTTCTTGCTTATCATATTTTTGACGTAGTACTGGAGTCCGGTCAGCTTCGCGGGTGCACCCCAGGCTAAGCCCTTCTTCCAGGAGGTGAGCCGCATGGGGATGCCAGATCGGAATTCAGGGGCCACCGCCCAGGTTGCGTCGCGCGGCTCGGTGATGTAGAACCACCCCGACTGCCACCCCTTCACGGTCTCCACATAGGAGCCTTCGAGCCAGGTGACGTTGGGCATCTTTCCCACCATAGCGCCTCCGCACTCCGCTTGCTGGCCAACCACTATCTTCGGCTTCATGTTGAAGATCTTCCGCCACAGGCCGAAGTGTGGCTTGATTGGGAGGAAGGCCTCGCACACGACGATAAATGCCGAGATGTTGAGGATGAAATTAGGGGCCAGATCATGAAAATCTAGCCCATACTAAAACATGAGCCCGCGGACAAATGGGTGGAGGGGAAATCCCAGTCTGCGGATGAAGTGGGCGAGGAACACAACCCTCTCATGGGGTTGCGGATTCGGAACGATCTGCCCTGCATCCGAGAGCCGGTGCGCGATGTCTGCAGCCAAGTATCCGGCCTCCCGGAGCATTGTAATGTCCTCCGTCACGGCCATCCACTTGCCTCCCGCTCTGGACATATTTGGAATGGCTGTAAGGAGAAGGTGAGAACTGGGGCGCTGGAGCTCGAGCATGCGAGAATGGATGAGCGAAGGAAGAAGAAGGCGTGGGTGAAAAAGGAGAATCCCTATCTCTTTATAAAGGTGGTAGAAACTATGCGCCTCCCCACTTGCCCGTTAAAATCGCTTATTCCCCAAGCACCACGATTGATGGCGTGGTTGGGTTACCCATGCCCGTATTGATGAGAATCCCGCGATAAGGGGGACATGATCTCTGCTTCGACAAGACGTGTCAAGGAAACCGCCTCGCATTATGTGCGGTGGCTGGTTGTGAAAAACGGTTCGAATAATAACCAAACCGTGGCGTGATGTCATGCTATAAAATGTTGTCAGCAGATTAGATTTATTGAATATTGTGCTCTCTACGGTGGTATGTGGAATTTGTTTTGCAGAGCCGGACATGATTCTCGTGTTCAAAATCTTGTATGGAGTATTCGGAGAAGGAACCCGCCTTGCAATGCCGAAGACGATCTGCGCGCCGGACTCATCATCATTGAAGCATGGTTCAGGGGCTACTGAGGGAGTCCTGGATTAAGGGGTCCTCAGACATCCGGACTATATACTTTGGCCGGACTGTTGGACTATGAAGATACAAGATTGAAGACTTCATCCCGTGTCCGGATGGGACTCTCCTTTGTGTGTGAAAGCACAAGTGCTCCCTAGGTGGTTTTGGTAATTAATGTCAACATATCTCTTGTTGGACTAACACTTTCATCTAGTATGTTTAAGATAAGTTCAACAATGGAGTGGCATGGACTAAAGGATGTGGGAACTCCTTCAAGATGCTAAGGACAAAGGATTGGCTCAAGCTTCAAGCTCAAGACTCTTCATTTTACATTTTTAGTGGTCCAAGATCACATTGAGTCTATAGGAAAAGCCAATACTATAAAGGAGGGATGAGGTGTTGCTTAATGAGCCTCTTGCTTCGTGTGCTTTGTGATATGCTCCAAAAACCCTCAGCTACTTTCCCACTTCCACAAATGACCTAAACCTAAATCCAAAATCGGTCACACCGATTCTTCCTATCCGGCGCCACCGATTCCAAAAGTCATAGCCACTGCCACAAACCCTAAGCAAATTGGTCTTACCGATAGGGATCTCGGTTTCACCGAGATGGGATTGTAATCTCTTTGTGTATGCTCATTACCAAATCGGTCTCACCGAGTTTGTGTAATCGGTCTTACCGAGATTACAATGCAAACTCTCTGGAAAACTTATTACCAAAATCGGTCTCACCGAGTTTGAGTAATCGGTCCCACTGAGTTTACCTGACCAACTCTCTGGAAAGCTTATTACCAAATCGGTCTTACCGAGTTTGTGTAATCGGTCTTACCAAGATTACGTTATGCCCTAACCCTAACCGAATCGGTCTCACCAAGATGCATGTAAGTCCCACCGAAAATCACTAACGGTCACTAGGTTTACTAAATCGGTCCGACCGAGTTTAACGATTCGGTCCCACCGAGTTTGGTAAATTTTGTGTAACAGTTAGATTTTGTGTGGAGGCTATATATACCCCTCCACCTCCTCTTCATTTGTGGAGAGAGCCATCAGAACGAACTTACACTTCCAGCATACATTTTCTGAGAGAGAACTACCTACTCATGTGTTGAGGCCAAGATATTCCATTCCTACCATATGAATCTTGATCTCTAGCCTTCCCCAAGTTGCTTTCCACTCAAATCTTCTTTCCACTAGATCCAAAACCTATGAGAGAGAGTTGAGTGTTGGGGAGACTATCATTTGAAGCACAAGAGCAAGGAGTTCATCATCAACGCACCATTTGTTACTTCTTGGAGTGGTGTCTCCTATATTGGCTAGGTGTCACCTGGGAGCCTCCAACAAGATTGTGGAGTTGAACCAAGGAGTTTGTAAGGGCAAGGAGATCGCCTACTTCGTGAAGATCTACCGCTAGTGAGGCAAGTCCTTCGTGGGCGACGGCCATGGTGGGATAGACAAGGTTGCTTCTTCATGGAACCTTCATGGGTGGAGCCCTCCGTGGACTCGCGTAGCCGTTACCCTTCGTGGGTTGAAGTGTCCATCAACATGGATGTACGATAGCACCACCTATCGGAACCACGCCAAAAACATCCGTGTCTCCAATTGCGTTTGAATCCTCCAAACCGTTCCTTTTACTTTTTTGCAAGTTGCATGCTTTACTTTCCGCTGCTCATATACTCTTTGCGTGCTTGCTTGATATGTATTGTGAATGTTGAAATTGTGCCCAAGCTCCACTTAAACTTAAAGAAACTTAAAAACTGCAACTTTGGTACTTAGTGTCTAATCACCCCCCCCCCTCTAGACACCTCTTCTCATGGTCCTACAAGTGGTATCAGAGCTTTGGTCTCCATTGCTTTGGTTTAATCACCATTGGAGGAAGATGGATGAGTCTACTATTGGGAGTCTTAGACATAGAGTGCCTATTCTTGATGGAGAGTATTTTCATGAGTGGAAAAATGAGATGCTTGTTATTTTCAGTCAATATCATTTTAACAAGTACATTGCTAGCCCTTGTGCACCTTATGTTGATCCTATGCATCCTACCCATGATGAGTCAATTGACATGATTAGGAATCTTAGAACTGCCGAACTTATCATTAGAGGACTGCCTAGAAACTTGCTTGGATGTTTGCCTACTTTCAAGTGTGCCTACACCATATGGAAATTTCTTGAGGAACGATTTCCAGATTATTCCTTGAAAAATCTTGATGAAATTCTCCATAAGTCTATTGCCTTGAGTAAGATGAATACTAGTGATCCTATGTTTGGTGATCGTCTATTTGAGCTTACAAGCCTTATGCGTGCCAAAGGAAATGTTGGTATTATTAGTGATATTATTTCTGAAGCTATAAAAATTCATAAGCAAGATTATTGTCAAACTCATTCTAATGAATCACTCTCTCTAGGACTTGATCCACCACATGACGATGTTGAACATGGATACTATGATGAGGATGGTGAGAGTGACTTCGATCTTGATGATGCAATGAGACACTTTGGTCTTATGGCAAATCTTCAGGGATACATGTCAGGAGGAAAGGAATGGGTCCTTGATAGTGGATGTACCGATCACATGACCGGAGATAAATACATGTTCCGTGAGCTTGCTGATAATGATAGTCCTCGAAAGTATGTCACTTTCGGTGAGAACTCAAAGGGTAAGGTGGTTGGCCTCGGTAAGGTGGCCATATCACATGATAGCTCCATACAAAATGTTATGCTCGTTGAATCTCTTGGATACAACTAACTTTCAGTATCTAGACTTGCTGATTTCGGTTTCAATGTTCTATTTACTGAAGTAGACTGCCAAGTGTTTCGTCGAGACAATCATAAATGGTCTTTACCGGTGTGCGTAGAGGTGATCTATACATTGTTGATTTCACTAAAAAGGCTCAACCTAAAACTTGCTTCATTGCTAAATCCTCAAAAGGTTGGTTATGGCATAGACGACTAGGTCATGTTGGTATGCGAAACCTTGACAAGCTTATTAAAGGAAATCATATCCTTGGGGTTAATGATGTCATATTTGATAAGGATAGACTTTGCAGTGCTTGTCAGGCAGGTAAACAGGTTGGAGGAAGGCATCCCGTGAAGACCATCATGACCACAAGGAGGCCACTCCAGCTACTTCACATGGATCTCTTTGGTCCTAACTCTTACAAGAGTCTCGGTGGAAATTCTTTTGGTCTAGTTATAATTGATGATTTTTCAAGATTTACGTGGGTGTTCTTTCTCGATGATAAATCACAGGTCCAAAAGATCTTCAAAAACTTCGCAAGGAAGGCTCAAAATCAATTTGAAGTGAAGATCAAGAAGGTTCGCAGCGACAACGCAACGGAGATCAAGAATGCAAATGTGGACACCTTTCTTGAGGAAGAAGGGATTTCACACGAGTTCTCGGCTACGTACACACCTCAACGAAACGGAGTTGTTGAGAGGAAGAACCGGACGCTCATCGAAATGGCGAGAACCGGACGCTCATCGAAATGGCGAGAACAATGCTTGATGAGTACAAGACGCCGGAGCACTTTTGGGCAGAAGCGGTTGAGACAACTTGTCATGCAACAAATCGCTTGTATCTTCACAATCTACTCGGCAATATGGCATACGAGCTCCTCACCGGTAACAAACCCCAAGTTGGATACTTTCGAGTATTCGGCTCAAAGTGCTACATTCTTGATAAGCATCGTCGCTCTAAATTTGCTCCTAAATCTCATGAAGGTTTCCTACTAGGTTATGGCTCAAACTCTCACACTTACCGTGTCTACAACAATTTCACCCGAAAGGTTGAAGAGACGGTAGATGTGAAGTTTGATGAATCTAACGGCTCACAAGTAGAGCAATTGCCAATTGATGTAGGTGACAAAGATCCTTCGGAAGCAATTCAACAGTTGGCTATTGGCAAGGTTCGTCCAACGGAGGTGAAGGAGAGTACCTCGTCCGTCCAAGTGGAAGCTTCAACTTCACAACAAGGTGAACCAAGAGTTGATATGGAAGCATCCACAAGTGGGACACACCAAGATGAAGAAAACGAGGAAGTGCATCAAGATGAACATCAACAACCTCCTTCTCCACCACGACAAGAGAACAACAATGCCAACCATGAAGAAGGCCAAGAAGAAGAAGAACAAGATGAAGAAGATGTTCAACGAAGACCCAAGCAAAAGCTTTCACGAGTTCGAGCAAGAATTGCTAAAGATCAACCCATCGAGCAAACCTACAATGACATTCAAACTGGGAGAATCACTCGCTCTAAAACTCGCTTAGTTAACTTCTGTGAAAACTATTCTTTCATCTCTAGCATTGAACGTATGAAGGTTGAAGAAGCATTGGAAGATCCGGATTGGATAAATGCTATGCATGAAGAGCTACATAACTTTGAGAGGAATCAAGTTTGGACATTGGTTGAGAAGCCCGAAAACAACCACAACGTCATCGGTACCAAATGGGTGTTTCGCAACAAGCAAGATGAAGATGGACAAGTAGTTCGCAACAAAGCACGTCTCGTCGCCCAAGGCTACACACAAGTTGAAGGTATGGATTATGGTGAGACTTACGCCCCCGTTGCTAGACTTGAGTCCATTCGCATCTTACTTGCCTATTCTAATCATCATGATATCACCTTGTACCAAATGGACATTAAAAGTGCTTTTCTAAATGGTGAAATAGAGGAGGAAGTTTATGTTAAGCAACCTTCCGGCTTTGTCAATCCTAAGAAACCCAATCATGTTTACAAACTTCACAAAACTCTTTATGGTCTTAAACAAGCTCCTAGAGCTTGGTATAAATGCTTGACCAAGTTCCTTATTGAAAAAGGCTTTGAAATTGGGAAAATTGATTCTACTCTTTTTACTAAAAGGGTTAATGGAGAACTATTTGTGTGCCAAATCTATGTTGATGATATTATATTTGGTTCAACTAACCCTCATTTTAGTGAAAAGTTTGGGAAGCTAATGTCGGAGAAGTTTGAGATGTCTATTATGAGTGGACTCAAATTCTTTCTTGGGTTGCAAATCAAGCAAACTAAGGAAGGTACTTTTGTTTCTCAAACGAAGTACACCAAGGACTTATTCAAGAAGTTCAATATGCAAGAATGCAAAGGTATGTCTACACCCATGCCTACTAGTGGACACAATGACTTGACCAAAGATGGTGAACCGGTTGATCAAAAGGTTTATCGCTCTATGATCGGTTCATTGTTATATCTATGTGCTTCACGTCCCAATATCATGCTAAGTGTGTGCATGTGTGCACGATATCAAGCTGCTCCTAAGGAATGTCATCTTAAGGCCGTGAAAAGGATAGTGAGATACTTAATCCATACACCAAACTTTGGCATTTGGTATCCTAAGAGGGCTTCTTTCGATCTTGTTGGCTATTCCGACTCGGACTATGCCGGAGACAAGGTTGATAGAAAGTCCACCTTGGGTACTTGTCAATTTCTTGGTAGATCTCTTGTGTCTTGGTCCTCCAAGAAACAAAACTCGGTATCCTTATCCACCGCCGAAGCTGAACATATTGCCGCTGGTTCATGTTGTGCTCAATTACTTTGGATGACCCAAACTCTTAGAGATTATGGGATATATGTGAGACATGTTCCATTGCTTTGTGACAATGAAAGTGCTATCAAAATTGGTCATAATCCTGTGCAACACTCTCGAACTAAGCATATTGAAGTTCGTCATCATTTCATTCGAGATCATGTTGCTAAGGGTGACACTGATCTTAAACATGTTCGCACCGAAAAGCAATTAGCGGATATATTCACTAAACCTCTTGATGAGAAACTGTTTTGTAGGTTAAGAGGAGAATTGAAAATCATTGATGCTTCAAACTTGGAGTAGAAACTCCATTGGATACATGCGAGACATGATCTTATGACTAATCCTTGATACTTCTCTTATGATGAATATCTTATGTCTTGGATATAATTGTATCTTGCATGTTATCTAACCCATGTAGGTACTTGGTGGAATCAAATTCCATGAGATTGTAATCTACTCACATCTTGAGCAATCTCTACATCACCAAGACTCTACACTATGGTGGTTGAATACAAGGAAGCACGAATCCACTCAAACATATCCTTTGACAAATTCTATAATTGGGCTTCATGATTGTCATTTTTGGATACACAAGTGCTCTTCCTTGCAAGAACTAGCCCATGTAGGTAGATGGACTTAAATTCCAAGTGGTGGTCCAAATTCTTGATGAGCTACATCAACCTTGAACAACCCACACAAGTTCAACTACATGGACAACACCACCAACCAAGGTATGTCATTCCATCTTAGAGAAGCTTTACTCCAAGTCATGAGCTAAAGCAACTCGACAAGATGTGAATACATCAAGATGCTTAAACGAAAAATGGCAACCCAATTTTGAGCTTAAACGATGAGTATGACCTATGATCAAGTGATCTCACTTGACTCCTAAGTCAACATACTCTAACATAGGTGACTTTGTCGCCGACCATCTCTAGATGAAGTTCTCTTGTGTTCTTTTCTGTGTTTTTGCATTTGTCTCATGCATATTTGTTTCCCCTTTCAAAAAAAACTTCATCTAGATTTCTTTCTTTCTGTTTGTTCTGCACTTTCTGATTCATTGCACATCTTTCAGTAAATTCCTTGAAAATCTTTGTGAGATCTTACTAGTCTAGTGAGCTGAGGTGACAAGTGTTTTTTCTGCGATGAACTCGGTTTCACCAATTTGTTCTTTTTGGTCCAACCGAATCCTTTCGGCATGACCGAAGCAACTCACTCGGTGCCACCGATTTCATAACAGGCAAAACAGTATGCCACATATTATGTATTTCTTATGATCCAGCTCCACTCAATGAATCTTGTCCTCTACAAGCATCACATTTTTATCATTGCTTTGTTCTATGTCTCAAGGACCAAACCCATTCGACAGATTCCAGAAGACCCTTCATGGAAATTGATGTAAAAGGGGGAGAGAGAGAACATCAAAGCTTATCATTTGAAGAGAGAGAGAGCATCAAAGCTTATCACCTTCTTGAGGGAGGGAGAGAGATATCATTCCCTAAAGGGGGAGAGAGACCTTCTAGGGGGAGAGACCCTCAAAAGAAGAGAGAGATCTCTAGGGGGAGAGAATACTTAAGTAGAAAGTATTTCTCAAGTATCCCAGATGCTTGCTGTTCAAGAGGAGAGATGTCCACATTTCTTCTTGAGGGGAGAGACATGTTCATATGTTCTTTTGTGCCTATTTGCATTAGCATGCATCAGCTCTGATCATCATTCATATCTTTCAGCTCTGTTTTCTTTCAGCTCTGATTTTCTGTTCCCTATCTTCTCCCAATATCCCATGTTAGATTTAGGGGGAGCAAGACATCTAAGGGAAAGAAATCATTTAAATTCATTGCATATCTTGACTCTTGGGGACATGTCTAATCCAATGTGGTACTTAGTACTCACTCTCTACATGTCATCCCAGTCTTGGTATTCTTGTGGTTTCTTCTGTTTGCTCTGGCTAGTAGATGTATCTGTGTTATCCAACCTTGTTTACACAGGTTCATCTCATCCTAAGACAACTCAAGACTACAAGGTAAGTATATGCATCACAATCATGTGTATGATAAATTCTTGTTGATGTACATATTGTTTGCAAGAAGGACTCATGAGTGTCACAGCCCTAGATTATTGCTTGTATTAGTTGCATCATAGAGCACTCATGAATCATGTCTAAATTTCTGAAACTTGAACTGAGGAAATTAGAAAGCCTCAAAAACTTTTAAAAGACCTGAGATATTTTGGGACATTGAATTTAAATCATATTCTATTTGAATTTGGAATTATATTCATAATATATAATGAATATATTTTCAAATGACCTGAGATATTTTATGTATATGTGGAGAAGTCCATTAAGTGACTTAAAAATATCCAGGGGAGTTTTGGCACTGTTTTCAAATTTTGTTTGAATTAGAATTCAGTGGCAATTAAATAAAACAAAACAGAAGAAAAACAAGAAAAGAGCAGAAAACCTTACCTAACGCAGCCCACCTGGCAGCCCGCTGGCCGGCCCAGCACTGTGCTGGCCCATGCCAGCCACCTGCTTCCTCCCGCTAGAGCAGGCAGGCAGCTGCCTGTCGGCCGCGCGCGCCGCCGTGCGCCACCTCCTGCTTCCCCGGCCACCTCCTGCCTGGTTGCCTCCCTCCTCGATGCGCCTGGAGACGCCACGACACCCCTGGCCTCTCTCTCACTCTCCCTGGAACCCCTCGCGCTCTCCCTCGCTCCTCCCCCTCCTCTGCTCTCTCTCCCTCATGCGCCCGAGTGGAGCCCGTCGCCGCCGCTTGCTGCTGCCGCGGCCACCGCCTCCCCCTCGCTTCTCTGACCAGCCCACGAGCTCCGCCTAGAACCCGAGCACCTCTCCGCCGACCCACGCAAGGCCGGAGGATCCCAAGACGACGCCGCGACCCTTCTTCCCCGTCCACGGCCGCCGGATGCCGCCGCCCGATTCGTCGTCCACAGGGCCTCCCTGAGCTCGCCGTCTTCTTCAATCGACTCCCCGTGAGCTCCTCTTCCTCCTCCCCCTTCCCATTCTCGCTCTCGAGCACCACAGCAACAGCACCGAGCTCGGCCGCACCCGCCGCCGCCACCGCACATCGCCGCCGTGGCCACAGCCATGTTGGATCAATCCTGAGCACGTCATCGTCTCCGCCGCACTCGCACGAGACCGTAGCACTCCTCACGCGCCTCGCCGTGCCCCCTAGCATTGGAGCCGACCTCGTCCGAACTCCGGCGACCGCCGAGGTTGACGCCGTGCTCAACTCCGGCCACCTCGCGGCCTCCCGTCCGTTCCTTTGGATGCGGACGAGCAAGAGCTCCTCCCTAGTGCCCCAGCGCGCCAAACCACCGCTCGTAGCGCCAAACCCGCCACCACCCGAGCTCCGGCCGCCGCACTCGTGCTCGCCGCCGTCGACTCAGGCCACGTCTCACCCTCCCGATGCTACCAATGGATGCGCGCAAGCGCCAGCAACCCATAGCCGCAAACCTCGCTCGAAACCGTCGTCCGTAGCTCAAACCCGAGGCTCGCCACCGCGGCTGGCCTCGCCGGCGTCAAGCCGCCGGTGGGTTTGACCCCACTGACTCGGGATTTGACCCTGTTTGACTTCCCCAGGGTCACTGACAGGTGGGCCCGGCCCCTACTAACTTTTGGTTAAATTAATAACTAATTTTAGTTAAGCCACTGACTCACTGACATGCGGGCCCCGCCCGGCTAACCAAGTTAGTTAGGGTTAATTTTAATTAGGTTAATTAGTCCAGACACTGACACGCAGGCCCCACTGGTCAGTTTGACCCGGACCAGCCCCTGTTGACTCTGCTGAGGTCAGCATGACGCCATGCTGACGCAATATTCCTTTTCTGGAATTTAGTTTATTTTATAAATAATCAGGAAATTCCAGAAATAGCTAAAACTTCAATAAATCATAGAAAATTAACTGTAACTCCAAATGAAATAATTTATATATGAAAAATTATCAGAAAAATTCAAGGAATCCATCTGTACCATTTTCATGCATGTTTGAACAATGTTTGTCCTCTATTTTGGACAAAAAAATAAAGGGCATTTAAATAATCATATATGGAGTTGGAGTTTGAATCATGTATTCAAACCAACTTCATTTAAATCATAGCTAGGTGCATTAGCCCAAAACACATTCATATTGCCATGTCATAGCATGCATCATATTGTGCATTGCATTGATCGTGTTTCTTCTGTGTTTGCCGGTGTTGTTCCCCCTCGGTAGACGTTGTACCGACGATGTGATCGTTGACACTGATGAAGACTCAATGTTATCTTCAGAAGTGCCAGGCAAGCAAAACCCCCTTGTTCATTCCAATAAAATCCCACTCTCTCGCTCCTGCTCTCCTTTACTGCATTAGGACAACAATGATTCATCTGTTGCTTGTTGCGGTAGCTGAACCCCTTTATCCTTTGCATGACCTGTCATTGCCACAGTAAATAGATGAAACCCACTAGCATGAGTAGGAGTTGTTTGAGCCCTGTTGTGCCTACTCATTCATGCTTGTTTGTCATGCCTGCTACTGCTTAGAGTTGAGTCGGGTCTGATTCATCGGGGATGAATCAGAGGTGTGTGAACATGTCCTACAATTGAGAGCTAAGTGTGTGAACACGATTTGGTAAAGGTAGCGGTGAGAGGCCATGTAGGAGTACATGGTGGGTTGTCTCATTGCAGCCGTCCTCAGGAACTGAGTTCTGTGTTTGTGATCCATGATCAGTTACTACCACACATTGGGCTCCGGGCGCTCCAAGCTCTCTCGACTTATTAATCAACTTGATCTCTGTCCAGGAGTTGCAACTAGTTTCTGGTGTTTGTAGGTAGTGTTAGTAGTCTACCAAGTGGCACCCGGTACCGGTGGGCTTGGGACAGACTAGGCACAATGGCACGGTGTACCAAGTGGCACCCGGATGGTGGGCTTGGGAACCCTACACGCATCGTTTGGGGCCGTGAGCGACACCCCGGCCGGATCTCCTTGCGGATGGAACCCGAATAGGCGATAAACCTGGACTAGAGACTTGTTCGGTTAGTCAGGTCGTGGCCGACTCCCTCGCCCGGCTTCCGCTTGAAGGTTGCCGAGGTACATGACGTGTACAGGGCGATAAGTGGCGAAAGTGTGTGTGAAGAAGTACACCCCTGCAGGGTTATCATTATCTATTCGAATAGCCGGATTCCTCGGATATGGAAACTTGGACCCCTTGCATAGTTCATAGACAAGTGAAAGTGGATACTCTAAAATGCACAAGATAAGCGTGAGTGCTATGGATGGCGTTCTCGTAGGGAGACGGGAGCGGATCCATAGTGGTGTATTGATATGGTGAATATGTGGACTCGTGTGCGCCACCTCAAAAGAGTCACTTGCGGTCGTAGTTCAGGTTAGCCACCGAGTCAAAGCTGGCTTGCTGCAGTTAAACTCCACCACCCGCTTTGTTGATAATGATGCATATGTAGATAGATCTGATGTAAGTCTTGCTGGGTACATTTGTACTCACGTTGCTTAATTTATGTTTTGCAGAGAGACTTCAGTCTCGCTAGTAGTACCGCGTGGACTTCGACATTTAGCTTGTTACCTCAACTACGATCTTGTGCCCTCGGCAGGATCTGGTAGATAGTCAGGCTTCTCAGCCTTTTTCATTTATAGTTGTCTGTACTCAGACATGTTAAGCTTCCGCTTGTGCTTTGACTTGTATGCTCTGATTGTTGGGTCATGAGACCCATGTTTGTGTTATCTCGCTCCTCGGAGCATGTTGAATAAATACTTGAGTTGTAGAGTCATGTTGTGATGCCATGTTGTATTTGCACATATCGAGCATATAGTGTGTATGTTATTGAAATGCTTGGTATGTGTGGGATCTGACTATCTAGTTGTTTATCCTTAGTAGCCTCTCTTACCGGGAAATGTCTCCTAGTGTTTCCGCCGAGCCATGGTAGTTTGCTACTGCTCCGGAACACTTAGGCTGGCCGGCATGTGTCCTTCTTCGTTCCTGTGTCTGTCCCTTCGGGGAAATGTCACGCGATGAATACCGGAGTCCTGTTAGCCCGCTACAGCCTGGTTCACCGGAGTCCTGCTAGCCCAGTGCTACAACCTGGATTTACTCGATGATGACCGACACGTTCGATGTTGGGTCATGGATGCCTGTCCCTGTAAGTTTGTGCCACTTTGGGTTTACGACTAGCCATGTCAGCCCGGGCTCCTTATCATATGGATGCTAGCGACACTATCATATACGTGTGCCAAAAGACACAAACGGTTCTGGGCAAAGGTAAGGCGACACCCGTGGGAATACCGTGCGTGAGGCCGCAAAGTGATATGAGGTGTTACATGCTAGATCTATGTGGGATTGAGTCGGGGTCCTGACAGCTTTGGTATCAGAGCTTGACTGCCTGTAGGATTACCAAGCCAAACTGGTCGAAGTTGAGTCTAGAAATGCTTTAGTTATGTAAGGGAATTGATTGTGGGATGGAACATAAGGCTCTTTTTACTCCTTATACCTCATGCCCTTCTAATCTGAGTCATCTTATATTTTCTACGGGGTTAAGGAACTAGGCTTTCTCTTCTTTCTATCAGGATCACGTGTTACTAATCCGCAGACTTATAGAATTGTTGGACTTAAGCCTCTATTCAGTTCCTACTACTTCTGTATGTTAACTGTTGATCTCCAAACCTTGATATTATGATGATCAAGTGGTTATGCCACCATTTTGTAGCATGTCTCAAATCTTTTCGAGCATTTACAGCCGTTATGCTGTCCGAGTCATCCCAGGTTTCTAAATAGTCTGAAGCAATTTGCAAATTCCTTCCCCCCGTTTTGATGTTCCTTTGGGCCAGATTAACCACACTAATCGGTGAGTTGAGGTACTCTGCTGCCTTGACATATATGTTGGAGTTAATAATTATGACCCTAAGTGCTTAGGGGATCATCTAGTGGTCTAGCCATGATTTGTGTCCCAGTGTGATGATTCTGGCCTTTATTCTCGAAAGCATTCCATGATGCTACTTAGTAGTAGGTATTCTATTCCTGGGTTTTGAACCCGAGATTCACCCTACTTGCTTCATGTTGATAGTTTCTGCTTGTTCCTTTAGGTTATTAGCAACCTTTGTGATAGTCCTTGAAGTCTGTGGTATCTTCTTCTTCCAAATACCATGAACTACTTATGGCAGAAGTTCCTCGTTGAACTGAAATATCACAACAGGAATATTCTTGATGAGTTCTTCATTATATATTGTGACTCTGCCAGTTCTACCTTTCCGCATGGATTGTCCGGAAGAAATATGTTGAACCCGTTCGACCTGCTAATCTATGCATTCACAACTCAGAAAATCATATGTTCTTTTGAGTTGTCCCTCTTTAGTTGTTTTTTGACCTTCGTCTATCAATTGATAGTCAAGAGTATGCGTGCATTCGTTCATCGATGTCTATTACTCATGTGGTTCGTCAAGCCATTCTATCCCAGAATGACTAGGAGAAATGAACTCCAGTACCTCATCCATATCTAGGATTGGGTCAAAGTAGTCATACTCCGCAGACCAAAATGCCAATCCAACTTTTGTTCTGTTCTACCTTGAAGTGTTACCCTCTTTATGCCAGGATTGTCATGAGAATTGCACCACCTCTTATGAATTCTTGACGCAGTAATACTTCTTGCCATCATTTTTCATTCCTCGGTTCCCGTGTTATTGTAACCGGAATGCCGACAAGTGTACCGTGATGTGCGAAATCAACACTCCTAGCAACTCAATTGCTTGGTAGTTAATGGACAATACTCTCATTCTTAGCGTGCTGGTTATTGAATTATCATTCTAAGTCTGATCGTGCTACCTAGTCCTTATTTCTGGTGCACACTTCGATCAATGAGTTAGGATTGTGCCAATCCCTCGCTCATTCGATCATCTCGTTTTTCCCTGAAAAAACAGGATTGTTCCCAGGCTTAATAACATACCGGTGGTTCATGATATTCCGAATTTCTTCTCGGGAGTATCACCAGGTTGTCGCCTGACCGCTATGTTGATCTCGTGATCAAGTTGGTTTATTCCTGTAAACCACCATTTCTCCAAGAATCCGTGTTGGATACCCCTGAGCTAGTTGGTTAAGCTAAACAACAACTTGGAGAGCTGGAAGATAAAGGCTTCTCCGACTTAGTTCATATTAAGGGATATCTTGTATGTATGTTGAAGAAAGATGATGTCTTCATCGATTGGTCCCTGTGATCAGTTGTTGGACCTATTATCTTGTTAAAACTTTGATTTGGGTGTGGGCTATCCTCAAATCAAGTCAGAACCAACGATGTTCGTAATGTTGTCTTACTCGTGGTTTTTCCTCGAGCATACACCATTATATTCTTTGGTCTGACCAATGCTATCACCGTGTTCACTTAACTATGGAATTCCTTTTAAAAGGAAACCCGGATGAATTGTTGTTGAGCCCATTGACAACATCCTTATCTCCTCCATGATTTTGTTGAACATTAAGCTAGTGTTGGAAACTTTTGAAAACATTTCTTCATGCTAGTTCATGAAGCATATGTTCGGATGAAAGAAGTGCCTTCCTCTTATACACGTGCATTTGGTGAAAGTTGCCGCCGTGAATTTGAGAAAGTTAGCTTTGCTTCCTCTGGAATCATCCCAAGTCAGTCATGCACACGTGCGAAGTATTCTGTGGTCTGGAGACTTGCAACCTTCATTCCATATGTGTCCCGAGCACACCAAGCCACTGATTGGTTTGTTCATGGAGAAGAAGTTCCTTCATAAGAGCTAATCATATGACTTATGCAAGGACTTCGTTATCCACGGTGATAGTTCCCAACCAGAACTCGGTAGTGTTTTATTGTAAGACTACCACGTGGTCATGCTTGTCTAGGACAGCGTGTTCACACATGTCTAGCAGAACCAGCCCATGTTTTGGAGCTTGCTATCGTAGTTCATTTCCCGAGAATCTCGCAACGTCATTTCGTTGATTTGTGTTACAAACTTTCATTTTTCTTCCTAGACTCGATGGGTCTGGAATATCCTGACACCAACCAAATCTGAATCTCAGGCAGATATAATGGTTGGAACATTTCCCAAGAACTATAATACTGGTCCCTCGATAACCGATAAAGTGGATGTCATGGCCAACACACCCAACCGGAAGACCTATTATTGTAGTATCTTGATTGAAGAAGTTGGCCACCTCCCCATAGGGATTTCGTAGGATTTACTCCAATAAGTTACTCCTTATGGATTCTTGAGCTCCCGAAGTCCGACCTTTACTTGATGTTCTAGATACCAGACCATTTCAAGGAATGGGATACGCTAGTACATCAAGGAGAACATTAGAAGCGGAGTGCTAAATGTCTCTCGGTCGATCATCTAGATTTTGTTTCCTTGGCTCTGCCAAGGTGAAATCTGAGAAAGTGTTATCTTCCTTTGCATCTACATCTTCCACCGGTATTCATCATGGTAGTATGATGTGTTGCCAGGATCCTTGACACGGAGATTGGTAAACCCTGATGAATATGGAAATGCTCAAGTTCTTGAGAGCACGCACAAGCGCTAGGTGTTATCATCGGCACTAACTGGGCTTGCTCCCAGTTTCTTCGGTTATGCTAAAACTTTTCAAACAGTGGACTCACTCTCTACTGTTGAGCTTCTCCCCGATTACTAAAATCATTCATTGTGTTGTTTTCAACAAGGTAATCCACATCATCCATACTAGTCCAAGTATGCCATTCTACCGAACCCCTCCAAAGGATCGCTTGAGAATTGCCTTAGGCTGGTATAAAGGTTTTCAATGATCTCTGAATCAAAGGTAATTCTTTTTGCCACTTAAGGTAATAATCTACGAATCACCCTCCTCCAGGATGCTCCGCTGTGGCATCATGGCAACTCAACTCCTCGCTACGTTGACAACCGTTCACCACCCTTTTAAGCGTGGAATTGTTGTCTACCTAGTGAACCTTCGACATCTGTTCCACTCCATTCATTTGGACGAATGTTTCGTGTCTCAGCTCGAGAGAGGTTGCTATGTCTCATTCCGTGAGTTAATCCTGAGTTGTTCGATCTTCGAGAAGATCGACCCTTCTAGAGTCTCCTTCTTCTCTCCATGTCATGTTGGCAAGATTTCTCAGAGCAAGACTTCAAGACAATGATGGTGATCGAATCAACGTTCTTTGAAGTGCCACCTGGATCGTGAAGATTGTGTTAGTTTGCATTCCCCCTTCGTCTTACCCTACGCTTGAATCTCGGGTCGAGATTCTTGTTTAGTGGGGGTGAGTTGTCACAGCCCTAGATTATTGCTTGTATTAGTTGCATCATAGAGCACTCATGAATCATGTCTAAATTTCTGAAACTTGAACTGAGGAAATTAGAAAGCCTCAAAAACTTTTAAAAGAAGGGCAAGAACCCTTCAAATTGCATTCAGTGATTCCTAAATGTCATAAAAATCATTTTGGTAATTTTGGCAAGAGATATATATCAAACCAAAATTCTGGAACATTTTTGGAATATTTTGGGACATTGAATTTAAATCATATTCTATTTGAATTTGGAATTATATTCATAATATATAATGAATATATTTTCAAATGACCTGAGATATTTTATGTATATGTGGAGAAGTCCATTAAGTGACTTAAAAATATCCAGGGGAGTTTTGGCACTGTTTTCAAATTTTGTTTGAATTAGAATTCAGTGGCAATTAAATAAAACAAAACAGAAGAAAAACAAGAAAAGAGCAGAAAACCTTACCTGACGCAGCCCACCTGGCAGCCCGCTGGCCGGCCCAGCACTGTGCTGGCCCGTGCCAGCCACCTGCTTCCTCCCGCCAGAGCAGGCAGGCAGCTGCCTGTCGGCCGCGCGCGCCGCCGTGCGCCACCTCCTGCTTCCCCGACCACCTCCTGCCTGGTTGCCTCCCTCCTCGATGCGCCTGGAGACGCCACGACACCCCTAGCCTCTCTCTCTCACTCTCCCTGGAACCCCTCGCGCTCTCCCTCGCTCCTCCCCCTCCTCTGCTCTCTCTCCCTCACGCGCCCGAGCGGAGCCCGTCGCCGCCGCTTGCTGCTGCCGCGGCCACCGCCTCCCCCTCGCTTCTCTGACCAGCCCACGAGCTCCGCCTAGAACCCGAGCACCTCTCCGCCGACCCACGCAAGGCCGGAGGACCCCAAGACGACGTCGCGACCCTTCTTCCCCGTCCACGGCCGCCGGATGCCGCCGCCCGATTCATCGTCCACAGGGCCTCCCTGAGCTCGCCGTCTTCTTCAACCGACTCCCCGTGAGCTCCTCTTCCTCCTCCCCCTTCCCGTTCTCGCTCTCGAGCACCACAGCAACAGCACCGAGCTCGGCCGCACCCGCCGCCGCCACCGCACATCACCGTCGTGGCCACAGCCATGTTGGATCGATCCTGAGCACGTCATCGTCTCCGCCGCACTCGCACGAGCCCGTAGCACTCCTCACGCGCCTCGCCGTGCCCCCTAGCATCGGAGCCGACCTCGTCCGAACTCCGGCGACCGCCGAGGTCGACGCCATGCTCAACTCCGGCCACCTCGCGGCCTCCCGTCCGTTCCTTTGGATGCGGACGAGCAAGAGCTCCTCCCTAGTGCCCCAGCGCGCCAAACCACCGCTCGTAGCGGCAAACGCGCCACCACCCGAGCTCCGGCCGCCGCACTCGTGCTCGCCGCTGTCGACTCAGGCCACGTCTCACCCTCCCGATGCTACCAATGGATGCGCGCAAGCGCCAGCAACCGATAGCCGCAAACCTCGCTCGAAACCGTCGTCCGTAGCTCAAACCCGAGGCTCGCCACCGCGGCTGGCCTCGCCGGCGTCAAGCCGCCGGTGGGTTTGACCCCACTGACTCGGGATTTGACCCTGTTTGACTTCCCCAGGGTCACTGACAGGTGGGCCCGGCCCCTACTAACTTTTGGTTAAATTAATAACTAATTTTAGTTAAGCCACTGACTCACTGACATGCGGGCCCCGCCCGGCTAACCAAGTTAGTTAGGGTTAATTTTAATTAGGTTAGTTAGTCCAGACACTGACACACAGGCCCCACTGGTCAGTTTGACCCGGACCAGCCCTTGTTGACTCTGCTGAGGTCAGCATGACGCCATGCTGACGCAATATTCGTTTTCTGGAATTTAGTTTATTTTATAAATAATCAGGAAATTCCAGAAATAGCTAAAACTTCAATAAATCATAGAAAATTAACCGTAACTCCAAATGAAATAATTTATATATGAAAAATTATCAGAAAAATTCAAGGAATCCATCTGTACCATTTTCATGCATGTTTGAACAATGTCTGTCCTCTTTTTTGGACAAAACAAATAAAGGGCATTTAAATAATCATATATGGAGTTGGAGTTTGAATCATGTATTCAAACCAACTTCATTTAAATCATAGCTAGGTGCATTAGCCCAAAACACATTCTTATTGCCATGTCATAGCATGCATCATATTGTGCATTGCATTGATCGTGTTTCTTCTGTGTTTGCCGGTGTTGTTCCCCCTCGGTAGACGTTGTACCGACGATGTGATCGTTGACACTGATGAAGACTCAATGTTATCTTCAGAAGTGCCAGGCAAGCAAAACCCCCTTGTTCATTCCAATAAAATCCCACTCTCTCGCTCCTGCTCTCCTTTACTGCATTAGGACAACAACGATTCATCTGTTGCTTGTTGCGGTAGCTGAACCCCTTTATCCTTTGCATGACCTGTCATTGCCACAGTAAATAGATGAAACCCACTAGCATGAGTAGGAGTTGTTTGAGCCCTGTTGTGCCTACTCATTCATGCTTGTTTGTCATGCCTGCTACTGCTTAGAGTTGAGTCGGGTCTGATTCATCGGGGATGAATCAGAGGTGTGTGAACATGTCCTACAATTGAGAGCTAAGTGTGTGAACACGATTTGGTAAAGGTAGCGGTGAGAGGCCATGTAGGAGTACATGGTGGGTTGTCTCATTGCAGCCGTCCTCAGGAACTGAGTTCTGTGTTTGTGATCCATGATCAGTTACTACCACACATTGGGCTCCGGGCGCTCCAAGCTCTCTCGACTTATTAATCAACTTGATCTCTGTCCAGGAGTTGCAACTAGTTTCTGGTGTTTGTAGGTAGTGTTAGTAGTCTACCAAGTGGCACCCGGTATAGGTGGGCTTGGGACAGACTAGGCACAGTGGCACGGTGTACCAAGTGGCACCCAGATGGTGGGCTTGGGAACCCTACACGCATCGTTTGGGGCCGTGAGCGACACCCCGGCCGGATCTCCTTGCGGATGGAACCCGAATAGGCGATAAACCTGGACTAGAGACTTGTTCAGTTAGTCAGGTCGTGGCCGACTCCCTCGCCCGGCTTCCGCTTGAAGGTTGCCGAGGTACATGACGTGTACAGGGCGATAAGTGGCGAAAGCGTGTGTGAAGAAGTACACCCCTGCAGGGTTATCATTATCTATTCAAATAGCCGGATTCCTCGGATATGGAAACTTGGACCCCTTGCATAGTTCATAGACAAGTGAAAGTGGATACTCTAAAATGCACAAGATAAGTGTGAGTGCTATGGATGGCGTTCTCGTAGGGAGACGGGAGCGGATCCATAGTGGTGTATTGATATGGTGAATATGTGGACTCGTGTGCGCCACCTCAAAAGAGTTACTTGCGGTCGTAGTTCAGGTTAGCCACCGAGTCAAAGCTGGCTTGCTGCAGTTAAACTCCACCACCCGCTTTGTTGATAATGATGCATATGTAGATAGATCTGATGTAAGTCTTGCTGGGTACATTTGTACTCACGTTGCTTAATTTATGTTTTGCAGAGAGACTTCAGTCTCGCTAGTAGTACCGCGTGGACTTCGACGTTTAGCTTGTTACCTCAGCTACGATCTTGTGCCCTCGGCAGGATCTGGTAGATAGTCAGGCTTCTCAGCCTTTTTCATTTATAGTTGTCTGTACTCAGACATGTTAAGCTTCCGCTTGTGCTTTGACTTGTATGCTCTGATTGTTGGGTCATGAGACCCATGTTTGTGTTATCTCGCTCCTCGGAGCATGTTGAATAAATACTTGAGTTGTAGAGTCATGTTGTGATGCCATGTTGTATTTGCACATATCGAGCATATTGTGTGTATGTTATTGAAATGCTTGGTATGTGTGGGATCTGACTATCTAGTTGTTTATCCTTAGTAGCCTCTCTTACCGGGAAATGTCTCCTAGTGTTTCCACCGAGCCATGGTAGCTTGCTACTGCTCCAGAACACTTAGGCTGGCCGGCATGTGTCCTTCTTCGTTCATGTGTCTGTCCCTTCGGGGAAATGTCACGCGATGAATACCAGAGTCCTGTTAGCCCGCTACAGCCCGGTTCACCGGAGTCCTGCTAGCCCAGTGCTACAGCCTGGATTCACTCGCTGATGACCGACACGTTCGATGTTGGGTCATGGATGCCTGTCCCTGTAAGTTTGTGCCACTTTGGGTTTACGACTAGCCATGTCAGCCCGGGCTCCTTATCATAAGGATGCTAGCGACACTATCATATACGTGTGCCAAAAGACGCAAACGGTTCCGGGCAAAGGTAAGGCGACACCCGTGGGAATACCGTGCGTGAGGCTGCAAAGTGATATGAGGTGTTACATGCTAGATCGAGTGGCATTGAGTCGGGGTCCTGACAATGAGCATGAAGGTATTTTCTTCAACATTCTTTGTTCAGATGCATATGGTCAAGATATATGTAACACATTGCCTGCTCTATCATGTTTATGCTCTCACATGCTTCTACATTCCATATTCACATGATTGCATACATGTAGGGGGAGCCTATGTTTGTTACATGTCTTTCCAAAGCTTTACTTGCTACTCTTTATATCTTTATCTAAAGCTTTGATGTATGTTGCCATCAATTACCAAAAAGGGGGAGACTGAAAGCACAAGTGCTCCTAGGTGGTTTTGGTAATTAATGTCAACATATCTCTTGTTGGACTAACACTTTCATCTAGTATGTTTCAGATAAGTTCAACAATGGAGTGGCATGGACTAAAGGATGTGGGAACTCCTTCAAGATGCTAAGGACAAAGGATTGGCTCAAGCTTCAAGCTCAAGACTCTTCATTTTACATTTTTAGTGGTCCAAGATCACATTGAGTCTATAGGAAAAGCCAATACTATCAAGGAGGGATGAGGTGTTGCTTAATGAGCCTCTTGCTTCGTGTGCTTTGTGATATGCTCCAAAAACCCTCAGCTACTTTCCCACTTCCACAAATGACCTAAACCTAAAGCCAAAATTGGTCACACCGATTCTTCCTATCCGGCGCCACCGATTCCAAAAGTCATAGCCACTGCCACAAACCCTAAGCAAATCGGTCTTACCGATAGGGATCTCGGTTTCACCGAGATGGGATTGTAATCTCTCTGTGTATGCTCATTACCAAATCGGTCTCACCGAGTTTGTGTAATCGGTCTTACCGAGATTACAATGCAAACTCTCTGGAAAACTTATTACCAAAATCGGTCTCACCGAGTTTGAGTAATCGGTCCCACCGAGTTTACCTGACCAACTCTCTGGAAAGCTTATTACCAAATCGGTCTTACCGAGTTTGTGTAATTGGTCTTACCGAGATTATGTTATGCCCTAACCCTAACCGAATCGGTCTCACCGAGATGCATGTAAGTCCCACCGAAAATCACTAACGGTCACTAGGTTTACTAAATCGGTCCGACCGAGTTTAACGATTCGGTCCCACCGAGTTTGGTAAATTGTGTGTAACGGTTAGATTTTGTGTGGAGGCTATATATACCACTCCACCTCCTCTTCATTCATGGAGAGAGCCATCAGAACGAACCTACACTTCCAGTATACATTTTCTGAGAGAGAACTACCTACTCATGTGTTGAGCCAAGATATTCCATTCCTACCATATGAATCTTGATCTCTAGCCTTCCCCAAGTTGCTTTCCACTCAAATCTTCTTTCCACCAGATCCAAAACCTATGAGAGAGATTTGAGTGTTGGGGAGACTATCATTTGAAGCACAAGAGCAAGGAGTTCATCATCAACGCACCATTTGTTACTTCTTGGAGTGGTGTCTCCTAGATTGGCTAGGTGTCACTTGGGAGCCTCCGACAAGATTATGGAGTTGAACCAAGGAGTTTGTAAGGGCAAGGAGATCGCCTACTTCGTGAAGATCTACCGCTAGTGAGGCAAGTCCTTCGTGGGCGACGGCCATGGTGGGATAGACAAGGTTGCTTCTTCGTGGACCTGATGTAGGGTAGAACCCCAGGAAGGACCTTTTCACACTTGGAGGGGGAAAAGGAGGGAAATCACAAGAACAACAAGAACACAAGGATGAACACAAAGAGACAATCACTCCAACAATTCCCGATTACACATCCACTAGAGTAACAACACAAGATCCACAAGTCTCAAACACAATCAAAGGAAAGATACAATGGGAAAGTTCATCCCAAATCCAAAGGAAGAGGGGTCTTGGTGGTAGTCTTCTCCCAATGGAGGTCTTGAAATCCTCAAGGATTCTTCCCTATGGGGTCTTGATCCTCAAAGAGGGAAGGTAATGGAGCAAAGCTCACCAAGATCTCATCTAATACTTTGCTAACCCTAAACATGGCCCTAGGTACGGAATATATAGGCTTGGGGTCGAAGGAGGAGAAGGGGAGCCGAAGAAGTCATCTCAGCCGCCATCCTGGGAGGCCCGTGCGCACGGGGTAAGTTGGGCCCGTGCGCACGGGGGTCCCGTGGGCACGGTACATGCCCGTGCGCACGGGGTGCTCCAGCGCCGGGTTCCTGTGTAGCCCGTGGGCACGGGGTCTCGGGGGCCCGTGCGCATGGGGTCACCTGGGACTTGCTGTTTTGCTGCTGTTGCACTCCGTCTTGATCCTTATGGCCTTGGGGTGGTTCTCCTTCTCCTTGGGGATGCTCCTGAGCTTCTTGGTGATGTTCCACTTCATACCTAAGGAGGCATAGCATATTTTGGTGAGGTAGTAGACATGTTCCATTTGTGTCCATATGCAAGTCTAGTAGGAAGGAGTTCACCTCGGTTTCCAAAGCACGTGCTCTAGCTCTTGTCATGGGTCCTTGTGGTGTTGGATGTGTTGATGTAGAGTCCATGGGGATGATGGAAGGATGCTCCGCATCATCTCCCCTCCCTTCGAAAGGATCCGACCTCGGATCAAGATCTTCATCACCATGGAAAGGCGAGAGGTCTTTGACGTTGAAGATGTCGCTCACGTTGTACTTTTCTCGTGGGAGTTCAATCTTGTAGGCGTTGTCGTTGTAGCGTGCTAGCACCTTGAATGGTCCATCGGCTCGAGGTAGTAGTTTGGACTTGCGTTCGTTGGGGAAGCGGTCCTTGCGAAGGTGTAGCCACACGAGATCACCTATGTTGAAGATCATGGGTTGTTTGTTGACGTTGAGCTTGGTCGCTAGTCGATGTACTTGGCGCTCGATGATGTTTCTTGTATCTTCATGCATCTTCTTGATGTAGCTTGCTCGTGCACTCGCATCCATGTTGGTGCGCTCTTGTAGAGGTAGAGGTAGAATGTCCAATGGGGACAATGGGTTGAAGCCGTAGACGACCTCGAAGGGGGACTTGCCGGTAGTCGAATGTCTTGCGCGGTTGTAGGCGTACTCGGCGATGGGTAGACACGCCTCCCACTCCTTGATGTTCTTCTTGATCAACACGCGAAGTAGAGTGGATAGTGTCCGGTTCGTCACCTCCGTTTGGCCGTCGGTTTGAGGATGGTATGCCGATGAGAACAAGAGATTGATTCTGAGCTTGGCGCATAGAGTCTTCCAAAAGTAACTCAAGAACTTGACGTCGCGGTCGGAGACGATTGTCTTTGGTACTCCATGGAGGCGCAAGATTTCCCTACAAAAGAGATTTGCAATATGTGAAGCATCGTCTATCTTGTTGCAAAGAATGAAATGTGCCATCTTAGAAAATCGGTCCACAACAACAAACACGGAATCCTTTCCATTTTGAGTTCTAGGCAAACGAAGTACAAAATCCATACTAATGTCTTCCCAAGGTTGATAAGGAATAGGAAGAGGCATGTAAAGACCATGAGATTGAGCTTTTGACTTAGCTTTGCAACATGTAGAGCATCAGGTGGTGAAGCGTGAGACGTCGCAGAACATTTTGGTCCAAAAGTAGTTCTTGGAGAGCATGGCGAAAGTCTTGTCGCGTCCAAAGTGTCCCATGAGTCCGCCTCCATGAGCCTCTTGCAAAAGGAGCAAACGAATAGAAGACTTGGGAATGCATAGTTTGTTAGCTCTCATAAGATAACCATCCTTGATGTAGTATTGTTCCCAAGATGTATGCGTCAAACATTTAGCATAATGAGGTGCAAAAGATGGATCACTAGCATACAAGTCTTTTATGTGCTCAAAGCCAATAACATTCAACTCAAGTTTAGTGACAAGCGTGCATATGCGTGAAAGTGCATCGGCAACTACATTTTCCTTACCCTTAATGTACTTGATCACATATGGGAAAGATTCAATAAATTCACTCCATTTGGCATGACGCTTGTTCAACTTAGTTTGACCTTTTAAGTATTAAGTGTTTCATGATCGGTATGTATGACAAACTCATGAGGTCTAAGATAATGTTCCCAAACATGTAGGACACGCACTAAAGCATACAATTCTTTGTCATAGATGGGATAGTTAAGTTGAGCACCGGAGAGTTTTTCACTAAAATATGCAATTGCTCGTTTTTCTTGCATCAAAACTCCGCCAATTCCGGTACCACTTGCATCACAATGAACCTCAAAAGTTTTGTCAAAGTTGGGCAAAGCAAGAATCGGAGCATGAGTAAGCAAAGACTTGAGCTCATCAAAAGCGGTTGATTGCAAAGATCCCCAAACAAAAGGAGCATTCTTCTTACTCAAAGCATGCAAAGGGGCGGCAATAGTGCTAAAGTTTTTCACAAAGCGACGATAAAAACCTGCAAGACCAAGAAAACTTCGCACTTGTTGCAAATTGGTGGGTTGGGGCCAAGTTTTAATTGCTTCAATTTTAGTTTCATCAACATGGACACCCTTGGAAGAGACAACGAAACCCAAGAAAACCACTTTGTCAACACCAAATGTGCACTTTTTCATGTTGGCATAAAGACTTTCCTTGCGAAGTGTTTGCAAAACAAGCCTAACATGATCAAGATGCTCTTTCATGGTTTTGCTAAACACAAGAATATCATCGAAGTAAACCACAACAAAGACTCCAATGTAAGGTCGAAGTACATGATGCATGAGACGCACAAAAGTACCGGGAGCCTCCGATAAACCCATAGGCATGACTAACCACTCATATAAGCCAAATTTTGTTTTGAAAGCAGTTTTCCATTCATCACCTTCTTGTATGCGGATTTGATAATAGCCACTTTTAAGATCAATTTTTGAGAAAAAGTTGGCTCCACTAAGTTCATCAAGCATATCATCTAAGCGAGGAATGGGATGCCTATAGCGAACGGTGATAGCATTTATAGGTCTACAATCGGAACACAAGCGGAAACTTCCATCGGGCTTAGGCACAAGTATGACGGGAACGGCACAAGGGCTTAAGCTTTCACGTACATGACCGTTGTCGATTAGTTGTTGTACTTGCCGTTGAATCTCCTTGGTTTCTTCGGGATTGACACGGTATGGAGCTTTGTTTGGAAGTGGCGCTCCGGGGATGAGGTCGATTCGATGCTCAATGCCTCGTAGAGGAGGTAGACCCGGAGGTAGCTCATTGGGGAAAACATCTTGAAATTCCTGCAAAAGAGATTGAAACACCAAAGGTAGCTCGTGAGTGGTGTTAGTTTTCGGTTCTCCATCCTTGCACACAAGGACAAAGTGCATCACACTCGATGGGTTCTCACACACTTCTCTCATCTCACTTTTTGTGGAGAATAGTATGAGGTTTTTCTCTCTAGGCGAAGAGGCGCTCAATTGTGGTTTGTTGCTCTCACTCATGTTTTGGTGGCTCACTTTCTCACTCTTCTCTCTATGGTGGGTGGCTTTCTTGTCGGCTATCACTTGACTAGGAGACATGGGTCGTAGCACATATTCCTTTCCTTTCATCTTGAAGCTATAGTGATTGGTACGCCCATTGTGGACTATGCCACGGTCGAATTGCCATGGTCGACCAAGAAGGAGGTGGCAAACGGTCATTGGGACCACATCACACTCCAAAGTGTCTTCATATGCACCAATTTTGAAGGATACTTGGACCGTATGCTCAACTCGTATAGTGCCGGAGTCACTTAGCCATTGAACCTTGTAGGGGTGCGGGTGCTTCCTCTTGACCAATTGAAGCTTGGAGCATAGTTCTTCACTTGCCAAGTTGTGGCAACTACCTCCATCGATGATGACCTTGACGGACCTTCCATTGATGCCGGCCTTGGTGTGGAAGATATGGCATCGTTGGTCTTCTTCTTGTTGATGTTGAAGTGTCAAGACCTTGGAGACAACGAGAGCGGGGCTCGTATCTTCATCACAAAAGACTTGATCATCTTCATCCTCGTTCACTGCGCCGTGCATGGCCACTTGCTCAATAGCTTCCATTTCATCTTCACTCATTGAGTCGTAGGTGCCATCGTCGTTGAGGATCATGGTGCGCTTGTTGGTGCATTGGAAGGACTTGTGGCCTCGGCCGCCACATGTGAAGCACTTGATTGAACTTGTCTTGACGGTCTCATCGGTCGGAGTAGAGGAAGAAGCACGCGGCTTGTAGTTGCTTGTAGTAGGAGGAAGACGACTTGAACTTGACGAAGGTTTCTTGTATGTTGTCTTGTCGTCGTTGCTTGGAGAAGGCTTGGTTGAAGTAGATGTTGGAGGAGTTGTTGAAGCTTGATTGTTGGAGAAGCCGTATGTCTTGGATGAGTACTTGGCGTACTTGAAGTCATCTTGCACTTGACGTTCCGCCTTGGTCGCTTGATGCACTAGCTCGATGAGGTTGGAGTAGGGTTGGAAGTCGGCGATCTTCTTGATGGGATGATTGAGTCCATTCAAGAATCGTGCCATTGTTTGCTCATCATCTTCCTTGACATTGGCTCGAATCATGGCTATCTCCATTTCCTTGTAGTATTCTTCAACACTCTTTGTTCCTTGCTTGAGGAGTTGTAGCTTCTTGAAGAGATCACGGTTGTAGTAGGTGGGCACAAATCGTGCTCGCATGACATCCTTCATTTGAGCCCAAGTGGTGATTGGAGGGTCACCTCTTGCTTCTCGGCGCTCAAGGACTTGTTCCCACCATATTAGCACATAGTCTTGGAACTCAAGTGATGCCATTGCAATCTTCTTCTCTTCCTCATAGTTGTGCAAACGAAAGATTTTGTCAACCTTCAATGCCCATGATAGGTATTCTTCCGGATCATTGCTTCCATTGAACTTGGGCATTGTGAGTTTGAGTTTCCCATAGCGTTGTTCTTCATCTTGATAGCGATTGCGATATCGCTCTTGCCTTGGAAAGTCCTCGAATGCTCGTTCCTCATGATGTCGCTCTTGGTGTGGAGGAGGGTCTTGAAGCACTTGTTCCACTTGGTGTCGCTCTTGTTGCACTTGAGGTTGAGGTGGAGCTTGACGAGCTTGTGGAGGAGCTTGCGAAACTTGACGGTGCACACGTGGTTGATAGTTCCTCTCTTGTATTTCTTCTCGAAGGGCTTCCTCTTGATTGCGCTGTTCGCGATTGCGGTTGGCGATGGCTCGACTTGATTCTTGAAGGGCACATTCCGCCTCAAGAGCTTATGCTTCTCGTTGTTGTTGTTGAAGACGTTGGGCCTCAGCGTCTTGTTCCTCTTGGTGTAGACGCGCTCATTCTTCTTCTTCTTGATGACGAAGACGTTGCCGTTCTTGAGCTTGAGCAAAAGCGACTTGATTTGCTTGAGGACGAGGAACTTGCTCATTGACTTGCGCTTGTGAATGCTTGGCGTGTAGCGGATCTCGAGATGCATGACGGTCTTGACGCGCGGCTCATCGAAGAATGGTTGATGACGGTGTACTTGAGCTGGAGAAGGTGTCGTCGGAGTGGCGACTTGAGTGGCTCCGTCTTGAGTAGGAAGAAGTTGAAGGAGGCCGGTTGACCAACAAAGCTCGGATCTCGTCCATTCTTGCATCGTTCTCTTGCTTGTGCGCGTCGAGCTTGTTGTCGAAGTAGTCGCGTGTACGTTGCTCGGAGAGTCGTAAGTTGGTGGCGAGGTTGTCGATGCGGTCGTTCATTGCTTGTTGCTCTTGATGGAGAGCTCGTTGTGCACCAAAGAGGTGGCTCTTGGTGACGGAGGATGACATGTCGTCGTCTTGCTCGATGAAGAGTGGGTTGGTAGAAGAACTTGGCCTATCCATCATAAGAAAGTGGTGGTGAGTAGGAAAATGAGAGAACAAAACCAAAGTTACCTTTTCCGAAGATTGTGGATGTAACAAGTATGATCCCACGTGATGTTACAATAGGGGAATTGGTACCGGGAATTGTTTCTCACACCTACAAGTAAATGGTCTATGGAGGAGCTTGGTTAGGAAAGGCACAAATAATTCAAGCAAATGTTAGTCAAGATGTTGATAAAGTTGAGAAGATTCACAAATGGCAAATAAGACAAATAGATCAACCTCCCAATATAGCACGTGGAACACACACACGGAAGATAAATGGGATCCGCACAACCAAGGGATGAGCTCGAGGATATCGAAACACGGGAAAAGCTCTTGTCGTACGGATACTAGAGAGACGCTAGCTCGATTGCACTAATGGGCTAGATACGCTAGTGCACCAACCTAATAGAGAATCTACTCATCTCACTATCCAAAGTATGCTTATGTATGTGGTGACCAAGATGATGCGCGAATGCGCAGGCTCGATGCTATTGCTTATAAGCTCTTTGCTTTTCTTCTCTTTTGCTTAAAAGCTTTTTCTCACTTTTTTTCAACTATGCACGATGCTTGATATGCGAGCCACACAATGAGGTAACAAGTAGTAGATGCACGGGATGGACGGAACACTAAATGGTGCACTAAGATGTGGCCCGGCAATACTCAACAAGCTAGTCTCGATGGGTAAGCTACGCAAAATGGCTCGAAGCTATCAAGTTAATGGCAAGGGGTACAAGGTGTCATCGAGGTTACCGTCCTTGCTTACGGTCGAAGATGATCTTGTCGAAGATGAGGTTGTCCGGGTCGATGATTGGTGGCGATGATGATACCAACTTGCACCTAAGTAGCCGAAACACCTTAGGACACACGAGAAATCGCAACCGAACACTCAACAAACACGTGGAATGCTGTGGAAGAACTCGAGAGGTGGTGGTGAAACAAAATAAGAAAAACAGAAAAATGGCCGAAAGTTTCTGGATGGCCCGTGCGCACGGGGTAAGTGAGGCCCGTGTGCACGGGGTCCCGATGGCCAGTGTGCACGGGGTCTCCCGAGAGCGGATGAACTTCTGTGATTTCGTGGGGATTTTGAGTTTTTGGCCAACTTCCAGTGGGGGGTGGGTGGGGATGATGGTGGAGGTGTAGATCCACTTGCCAAACACCAAATTCGTGGATCAAATCAACCAAATCTCACAAGATCAACGAATTGCAAGAAAAAAATTGAGGCTATTTTTGGTGGGGATTTTCGGATTAGGACGAAAACAACAAAATCAAGCTAGAAAGTGGAAGGTAGGGGCTCCAAGATGTGAATCAACGTGGCTCATGATACCATAATGATGTAGGGTAGAACCCTAGGAAGGACCTTTTCACACTTGGAGGGGGAAAATGGAGGGAAATCACAAGAACAACAAGAACACAAGGATGAACACAAAGAGGCAATCACTCCAACAATTCCCGATTACACATCCACTAGAGTAACAACACAAGATCCACAAGTCTCAAACACAATCAAAGGAATGATACAATGGCAAAGTTCATCCCAAATCCAAAGGAAGAGGGGTCTTGGTGGTAGTCTTCTCCCAACGGAGGTCTTGAAATCCTCAAGGATTCTTCCCTATGGGGTCTTGATCCTCAAAGAGGGAAGGTAATGGAGCAAAGCTCACCAAGATCTCATCTAATACTTTGCTAACCCTAAACATGGCCCTAGGTACGGAATATATAGGCTTGGGGTCGAAGGAGGAGAAGTGGAGCCGAAGGAGTCATCTCAGCCGCCCATCCTGGGAGGCCCGTGCGCACGGGGTAAGTTGGGCCCGTGCGCACGGGGGTCCCGTGGGCATGGTACATGTCGTGCGCACGGGGTGCTCCAGCGTCGGGTTCCTGTGTAGTCCGTGGGCACGGGGTCACCTGGGACTTGCTGTTTTGCTGCTGTTGCACTCCGTCTTGATCCTTGTGGCCTTGGGGTGGTTCTCCTTATTCTTGGGGATGCTCCTGAGCTTCTTGGTGATGTTCCACTTCATACCTAAGGAGGCATAGCATATTTTGGTGAGGTAGTAGACATGTTCCATTTGTGTCCATATGCAAGTCTAGTAGGAAGGAGTTCACCTCGGTTTCCAAAGCACATGCTCTAGCTCTTGTCATGGGTCCTTGTGGGGTTGGATGTGTTGATGTAGAGTCCATGGGGATGATGGAAGGATGCTCCACATCAGGACCCTTTGTGGGTGGAGCCCTCCGTGGACTCGCGCAGCCGTTACCCTTCGTGGGTTGAAGTCTCCATCAACGTGGATGTACGATAGCACCACCTATCGGAACCACGCCAAAAACATCCGTGTCTCCAATTGCGTTTGAATCCTCCAAACCCTTCCCTTTACTTTCTTGCAAGTTGCATGCTTTACTTTCCACTGCTCATATACTCTTTGCATGCTTGCTTGATATGTATTGTGAATGTTGAAATTGTGCCCAAGCTCCACTTAAACTTAAAGAAACTTAAAAACTGCAACTTTGGTACTTAGTGTCTAATCACCCCCCCCCCTCTAGACACCTCTTCTCATGGTCCTACAGCGTGGAAGGCAAGCTTGGCGATTCAGATATGTAGATCTCCTTCTCTGTAACCGACTCTGTGTAACCCTAGCCCCCTCCAGTGTCTATATAAACCGGAGGGTTTAGTCCGTAGGACGACAACAATCATAATCATAGGCTAGCTTCTAGTGTTTAGACTCTACGATCTCGTGGTAGATCAACTCTTGTAATACTCATATCATCAAGATCAATCAAGCAGGAAGTCGGGTACTACCTCCATCGAGAGGGCCCGAACCTGGGTAAAACATCATGTCCCCCGCCTCCTGTTACCATTAGCCTTAGACGCACAGTTCGGGACCCCCTACCTGAGATCCGCCGGTTTTGACACCGACAGTACTCTCATACAATGACAAGTGAATAAACACTCAACGTGAGAATAACACATCTAGCATGGAAAATTTCGGCCACCCCTCACCGCCTCGCAAGCGGTATGAGCACACTAAAGAGAAATTTATTTTGAAAATTAGAGATGGCACATACAAATTTGCTTGGAACGGCATGGAAATACCGCATATATGTAGGCATCGTGGACTCATATGGCAAAACTAGTTTAAATGGTTTTGGATGCACAATTCGTGATCATACTTAGTGCAAATGAAGGCTAGCAAAAAGATTGAGAAGCGTCCAACCAAGAAACGAAAAATCTCATAAGCGAGCATTAAGCATAACTAACACCGAATTAGGCACCACAAGTAGGATGTAATTTCATTGCATATCTATTGACTTTCGTGCTTGCATAGGGAATCACAAACCTTAACACTAATATTCTTACTAAAGCATAATTACTCATCAACATGACTCACATATCATATCGTCATATCTCAAAACCATTACAAAGAACCAAGTTTATTTTGTCCAATGATCTTCATGAAAGTTTTTATTATATCCTCCTTGGATATCTATCACTTTGGGACTAATTTCATATGTTGCAATTGCTTTTTTACAAGCTCAAACAAATTTAAGTGAAGAACATGAGCATAAAAATTTTCATCTCCCAAAATAATATAACTGAAGCATGAGAGAATTAACAAACTACTCCAAAAAGATATAAGTGAAGATCAAATGAGTAGTTAAGTAAATAGGTAGCTATATGAGGGCTCTCTCTTATTTAAAAGTTTCAGATCTAATTTTTTTATTAAAACAGAAAGATAAACCAAATAAAATGACATTCCAAGAATAGCACAACTCACGTGAAGAAGCAAGAACTTAGGCTCAACCGATACTAACCGATAATTGTTGAAGAAGAAAGGTGGGATGCCTACTGGGGCATCCCCAAGCTTAGATGCTTGAGACTTCTTGGAATATTAACTTGGGATGCCTTGGCCATCCCCAAGCTTGAGATTTTGTGTCTCCTTAATTCCTCTCACATCACGGTTTCCCTAAATCTCAAAAACTTCATCCACACAAAACTCAACAAGAACTCGTGAGATAAGTTAGTATAAATCAATGCAAAACCTTATCATTCTCTACTGTAGAAAATCACTAAAATTATTATTTAACATTGCCTACTGAATGCCTCTGCATATTTAATACTCCTATGCTCAAATAGAATCACTAAACAAATCAAACATATGCAAACAATGCAAACATAAGAGCAATCTGCCAAACAGTGCAGTTTGTAAAGAATACAAGATTCATCATACTTCCCTAACTCCAAAAATTATTAGAATTTACCACACTGTAGAAAATTTATCAAACCTTAGTATGCAAAAAGTTTCAACATTTTATCACATTCTAACTTTTCTCGGGAATTTTTGCAACAATGATAAACTTTCTGTCTTGAAACAGCAACATGTAGACTTGCAAAATAAGCATGGTAAAGCCTATCCTTGACATTTTTATTGAAAATAAAGATGCAAAACATTATTCTAAATAACAGAAAGCAAATCCTAACAAAATAAAATGACACTCCAACCAGAACAGATATCATGTGACGAATAAAAATGTAGCTCCAAGTGAGGTTACCAATAATGTTGGAGACGAAAGAGGGGATGCCTTCCGGGGCGTCCCCAAGCTTAGTTGCTTGGATCTTCCTTGAATATTACCTTGGGGTACCTTGGGCATCCCCAAGCTTAGGTTCTTGTCACTCCTTATTCTCCTCATATCGACATCTCACCCAAAACTTGAAAACTTCAATCACAGAAAACTTAACGGAACTTCGTGAGATAGGTTAGTATGATAAAGAGCAAAACATTTCACTTTGGTACTGTCAAAGACAAGATTCATAATTATTTCCAAAACCACCCGGGGATTAGTTGCGCTTTCACATAGACATGAACGAAACCCCTTCGTTCAATGACAAATAGCGGAATTGTGGACGTCTATATCTATCCCTATGATTACATGAATGACATTCGAGTGAACCTTTGCTTATCATGTGATGTTCCATTTGATTCACGATACTTTCACGAGATGCACCGGTATCCTCCCGAGTCATGCACATGCTCACTTACCGGTCTCCCCGTTACCTGTTTTGTTCTTCTTTCTTGTTGACGTGTTCTGGCATCCCCATAACATTGTCACCTGTGTCTGGCCAAACGACGATGGATGCCGTCACACTGAGAGGGCCCTAAGAATATCTCTCCATTGTCAGAGTAGCAAATCCCACTCTCAAGCTATCTAGTCCCTTGTCAAACTTTCCAATGAACCTCTAAGTTGTTGTTAGGATCACCTAGTTACAAATGATGTTTGAGCAACGCCAAAGTCCACCGTACGGTTGGAAGTGACTTCGATACTCTCATGGTTCGAGGAACTAAAAACACATGCTTACACTCTGTGTTATAACAATTGATGTCAGACGATATTTTATCAAAGTACAACAAACAAGTATTGGTCGGTTCAATATGATCGTTCTTCTAACATCATACTCTCAATGTTGTTTTAGGACTATTGTTACACTTAACGATATCCTAAGATCTGGAAACATGATCACCAACAACACTTGAGCCAGTCTTAGAGGCCAGACTAGGAACCTATTCTTTATGTTATATCATTCCATACGTGCATATGAGTTTTCCACTAAATCGCATATTCCAGGATCATAGCAGTTATAACATTTCCACACAATTCCTACTGTAGCATATCATTTCCACAATTTATATTGAGCAATATAAGCCATAGAAACTAGGAAACAAGCAAAGTATGCATTCAAAATAGAATCTGTCAAAAACAGAACGGTTTGGAGTAATCTGTACTCAAACCATACTTATGTAACTCCAAAAATTCTGAAACATTACGACAATGTATTGAATTTGTATATATATCACATGTAAAAGTTCAAATCAAAATCACGCTCCATTGAATTTTAGAAATTCCTGGACTGGGCGCAAATATCTGTTTTTGCACAGAATCAAGTCAACTATCATCCACACCATCCCAAAGACTTTACTTGGCACTTTATTGAAACAAAAGCAATATAACATGATTACTACAGTATCATAATCATGTGAACACACAATAATAGTAGGTAAAAGTGTTGGGTTGTCTCCCAACAAGTGATTTTCTTTAATGCCTTTTAGCTAGGCATGAAGATTTCAATGATGCTCACATAAAAGATAAGAATTGAAACATAACAAGAGCATCATAAATCACACGGCAAGCACATTTAAGTCTAACCCACTTCCTATACATAGGGATTTTGTGAGCAAACAATTTATGGGAACAAGAATCAACTAGCATAGGAAGGCAAAACAAGCAAAACTTCATGATTTTCAACACATAGAGAGGAAACGTGATATTATTGCAATTCCTACAAGCATAAGTTCATCCCTCATAATAAATTTCAGTAGCATCATGAATGAATTCAACAATATAACTTTCACATAAAGCATTATTTTCATGATCCACAAGCATAAAAATTTTATTACTCTCCAAATAAGCAAATTTATTCTCATGAATAGTAGTGGGAGCAAAGTCAACAAAATAACTATCATGTGATTGAAAATTAAAATAATGATGACAAGTTTCATGGTTATCATTATTCTTTATAGCGTACATATCATCACCATAATCATCATTGATAGAAACTTTGTTCTCATAGTCAATTGAAACCTCTTCCAAAATAGTGGATTCATCACTAAATAAAGTCATGACCTCTCCAAATCCACTTTCATAAATATTGTGAAAAGATTCAACACCCTCAAAAATAGTGGGATCATTACCTAGAGTTGAAACTCTTCCAAACCCACATTCATCATTGTAATCATCATAAATAGGAGGCATGCTACCGTTTTAACAAATTTTCTCATCAAAGCTTGGGGGACTAAAAATATCATCTTCATCAAACATAGCATCCCCAATCTTATGGCTTTGCATATCACTAGCATCATGGATATTCAGAGAATTCATACTAGCAACATTGCAACCATGCTCATCATTCATGGATTCTCTGCCAAACATTTTATAGCATTCTTCTTCTAACAATTGAGAACAATTTTCCTTTCCATCATTTTCACGAAAGACATTATAAAGATGAATAATATGATGCAACCTCAATTCCATTTTTTTGTGGTTTTCTTTTTATAAACCAAACTAGTGATAAAACAAGAAACTAAAAGATTCAACTACAAGATTTAAAGATATGCCTTCAAGCACTCACCTCCCCGACAACGGCGCCAGAAAAGAGCTTGATGTCTACTACACAACTTTATTCTTGTAGACTCGTGTTGGGCCTCCAAGCGCAGAGTTTTGTAGGACAATAGAAATTTTCCCTCAAGTGGATGACCTAAGGTTTATCAATCCATGGGAGGTGTAGGATGAAGATGGTGTCTCTCAAACAACCCTGCAACCAAATACAAGAAATCTCTTGTGTCCCCAACACATCCAATACAATGGCAAATTGTATAGGTGCACTACTCCGTCGAAGAGATGGTGATAAAAGTGTAATATGGATGGTGGAAATATATTTTTATAATCTGAAATTAAAAAACATCAAGGTAGCAAACGATAAAAGTGAGCACAAACGATATTGCAATGCTTGAAAATGAGGCCTAGGGTCCGTACTTTTGCTAGTGCAAGTGCTAATATAATTGGATCATATAATCATCTGATGCAGAGCATCCTACGGGCATCACCATCTCAAGAGTCCGTTTGGCAAGTGACACATGCGACCTCTACTTCTCATACATAAAGGTGAATCTTCTCCTTTACACATGTTCACTTGACCCTTTAGAGGATGGTATACTACTTGACACTCCACTCGTGTGCATACATAGGTATTGTCGGAATGCTACAGACAATGAGGAGGAGAGCAAGCGCCAAGGCACAACTACACCATCTGCGAGGGAAGCATGGAAGGGAAGACGGAAGAAGACGGAGCTGAAGAGCCTACAGCATCGGATGTCCGACGTGCCACCAGACGTCCGACACTATACAACGCCCGGACGATCGGCATCCACCGGACATCCGACGCCTGGAAGTACTAGCCTGCCAGCCAAGCCTCAGCCAGCGCAAGCTATAGCGAGCGGACATCCGTCCCTGACCGGACGACCGGCCGTCTCCGCACGTCCGGTGTCACTTTTAAAGAACGAAATTAGGGGAAGTCCGAGCCCTACCGGATGTCCGGACCCTCGCGAGCCACCAGACGTCCAGTAAGGACCGGACGTCTGATGCCTGTGTGCGTAGCCGCGGGCCTTTGGCCTTTTATCCCTCTCCCACTTACCCCTTCGTGGCTTAGACTATAAATAGACCACCTCCACCTCCTTTCTAGGGTTAGCAAAGTAATAGCTCATTTGTATGTGAGCTTTGCTCCTACCTCTACTCTTAAGAGAGAGACCACTACTCCATTGGAGGCCAAGACCTCCATCTAGGAGAAGATCCTGCGGGATATCATCAAGACCCCCTCGCGGGAAGATCCGTCTAGGATACCATCAAGACCTCCTGTTGGAGATGGACTCTACCTTGTATCCTTCCCTTTGTTGTTCATGTACCTTGTGGATCTAGTGTGTTTGATTGTCTAGTGGATGTGTGATTGGAATAGTTCTTGAGTGTTTCCCCTTGTGATTTCTCTCCGTTCTTCCCCGTGTTCATCGTGTTCTTCGAGGGAACCCACTCCAATCGTGAAAGATCGGCCTACACCGGGTTAGCCCCGTATCATATGGTATCATGAGCCACGTTGATCACGTATTTGTAGTCCCTCCACTACAAAAAAAAGACATTTGTGACATTTTGGGCCGAACGAAAAAAAATTCTTTCATACTTATGACACCTCTATGATGATAATTGTGACAAAACCCGGTATCATCATAGATGTGGTGGGCTCCTACTTCTATGACAAAAAATCATGACAGAAATTGGGCTTTTCGTCTTGGGCGGGCCGGAGACGCAGCTGCATGACATTCTTTGCGCCGTCCATGACAGAAAAAACCGTGGTAGAAGCAAGGGCGAGGAAAATTTTGGGGAGTTCTCGGTTACGATGGGTGGTCGGGGGCTGAGCGATGCACGTTTCCCTCATACGTGTACACGTGTGTGTGCGAGGCGTTGGGCTCTAAATGAACCCGAGCGATTGCACTAGCTACGTTACCGAACTCGAGTGATTCCATCGCTACTGCTGCTAACTGAAGCCGATCAAACTCTGCTGCCTCCTTCCCTTGATGAACAGTGAGCATTGTTGGGGGGGGGGGTTGGATGAATAGTTCCTGGTGGGGGTGGATGAACAGGACCCCGATCGAGCCAGTTGGGGCTGGATGAACATGACCCTGTGGAGGGCTGGATGAACAGGACGACCCCGTGGAGGGCTGGTTGAACAGTAGCCGGTGGAGGGATGGATGAACAGTAGCCCGTGGAGGGGTGGTTGAGCAGGACCCCGTGGAGAGGGCTGGTTGAACAGTAGCTGGTGGAGGAGCGCACGATGGAGGCTAGATGAACAGGAGCCCATGGATGAACAGTCGCAGTTGGACGCTGGAGGAGGTCGATGGTGGATGAACAGTAGCCCGTGGAGGCTGGAGGAGGTCGACGATGGAGATGAACAGTATCCTGTGGAGTCCCGTTTTGCGGTACGCCACACCCCTCCCGATGAATAGGACCCCCGTTTCGACCGTAGCGCTCCAACACAAGTTTGTTTCCTCCGTTTTGCGGTATGCCACACCCCTCCCGATCAATAGGACCCCATTTTGACCGTAGGAGGTCCAACAGAAGTCCGTTTCCTCCGTTTTGCGGTACGCCAGACCCCTCCCGATGAACAGGATCCTATTTCGACCGTGGCCGGTCGAACACAAGGCCGTTTCCTCCGTTCTGTGGTACGCCAGGCCTCATTTCCATCGGCTGTTCCGTCCAAGCCCTCCCGATGAACATGATGACACATTCTGTTCCGACCCAGCCGGTTGACTCCACATGAACACGACGATGACGTAGTTTCTCTGTTCCAACACAGCCATGTACACGAGCCCTGGCCGTATGTATGCGTGAGTAGGCATTCGAGACCCCGCCCGTATGTACGTACGTGGCCGTATTTTCTTTCTTGCACCCTGGACGCTATACGTACATGTACATGCTATGTGCGCGCCTCTACCACGACACGTGCGCACCTCTACATCGACCAGTATGTACGTACACGTTCGCGACCAGAATGACAATGCTATGTACACTTCGACCTGGTGGGTCCCGACTGTCAGGCACTTCCTTGCGTGTGAAGATGTAGCTGGTGGGTCCCAGCAGTCAGGGGGCGAATCGTTTTTTTCCCGTAACATGGACGCACTTCCTTGCATGCGAAGATGTAGCTGGTGGGTCCCAGCAGTCAGGGGGCGAATCATTTTTTCCCGTAATATGGACGCACTTCCTTGCGTGCGAAGATGTAGCTGGTGGGTCCCAGCAGTCAGGGGGGAAACGTTTTTTCATGAAATACATTGTCCCGTCCGGTGGGTCCCCGTTGTCCGGTGGGTCCCCATTGCACAGTTGACCACTGGAGGCAGGAGCAGGCAGTCTTGCCAGCGCTGGTTTGGGCGGCTGGTGCAAGAAGAGCAGCGATTGAAGAAGCAGCAGGACTGTTCGATTCAAATCCAACGGTTACTCCTGCTAGAATTGTTTGTTGACTAAGTTGACAAGCCCTGCATGCGCTTCAACTTAGTAGGCCCACAGGTCAGCCTCCCAACCAGTGCGCCCCAGATGTTAGTGGGAGGAATCATTTTTTCGCGTCATAAGGAGGGAGTTGATTGCGTGCGGCCAGGCCAGCAGAGGGAGTAGGGTGGGCCGGTAAAGCCTGCGCGACATCACAGCAGGCCACAAGAGGAGGGAGCAGGCAGTCCGCTAGTGCATGTTTAGGCGGCTGGAGCCAGAAGATCAGAGATTGAAGAAGCATGTCGGCCGTTGGATGGACATCCAACAGTCAATGCTGCTAGAATCGTGCGTTGACTGACAAAGCCTTGCGTAAACAAGTCAGCCTCAAAATATGTGGCGTGTACAACCCATTTGCTATTATTTTTATAATTTTTACTCATTTTCTAATTCATATGGAATTTATTGCAGCCCATTTTCCATTTTTTAGGATTGCTGCTCATTTTCTGGTTAGTACCAGGATTAAAAAAATTAACTAAATATGTGCGAATTTTTGAAAATTTGCAAATTTTTGCTGGGGAACAAAATATTCTTAATCCAAAAATTAGTAGACATACTAAAACAAATTTTAAAAAATAGTATTGTGTCATGTTAAATCCAATGAAATACTCCCTCCGTCCCAAAATTCTTGTCTTAGATTTGTCTAAATGCGGATGTATCAAGTCACGTTTTGGTATTAGATACATCCGTATCTAGACTAATCTAAGACAAGAATTTTGGGATAGAGGGAGTATAAAATATCAGTGAAGAAAAAAACAAAAAAAGAAACTAATATCCAATTTGCTATAATTGTTTTGGAATTTTTAACCCCTTTGATATTACTTTTAACAGACATTAACCATACTATTTGTCCACGCCGGAATGCATCCCTCCTCGTCTTGAAAGATTTGCAGCCCAGTAAGTCGGAGAAAACAAATAGGCCTAGCTCGGGTATTCTTAAAAAAGAAATACTAGGCTACCTATTTTCCAAAGAAAAAACTGCTGGGCTAGTCATGTTGTTAGACGGGCCACAGAGACTGCACAACCCAGTTTCTAGCCTGCTCCTCCGAATTACTACTCAAAAAAAGTTGTGCAATTCTGTCGTTACTTGACTATACGTTGAAAATGATGTGGGTCCCAGATATCAGCAGGGTGGATTAGAGTAAAAAACGAGGGGTGCATCTGAGTAGTAAAAGAGGCGCTTGCTTGTGTTCGGGAGTGAACCTGGTGGGCATGTACTGTCATACTCACAACTACAGTCCTCTCCCAATTCACAATGTTGACAGGGACCGTTTCAAAAAAAACTATGTTGACAGGGCCGGACAGCGGCGCCACGGCGATCGCACCAAGGCGGAGGATGAAGTGATGTCGCCAATGTGCTGGGCTGGGTTGGACATTCTTATTGAAAAATAAAAATGGACCGGAACTATTTACGACCTTGACTACGATTTGCATGGGTCCGCTCGTTGCAGCAAGAAAATGCTGGGAGAAATAAGATTGGTCGCTATCTTTGCCTAAGAATAATATCGACTGAATGTAACGACACTATCATAGGAAATAATATCCTCCTATTATATTGTGAATTTAAAGAACTGGTGCATGAGCATTTAGCTTTATTTATTTACTTACTTATTTATGTTTAGGGGACCATGAGCATGTACCTGGGCCGGATTCATGTGAGAGCCTCCCTTCCAGTTAATTATGGGCTCCTCTATTGGGCCTTCATCAGTGGGCTGCATGTTATCAACAAGTGGAAAATGTGTTCCATACCAAAAATAGTATACGCTCCGTACGGTACGGGGCACTAAAGGATCGGACTGTGCAACGACTTCCAAAACATTGTGTTTGTCATTCTAACAACACATTTATTCAACCAACAGATGAAATATACTACTGCTTGTACATTGAAAACAGCAGCAGCAGCAACCAGGGCTGGGGGTGCAACAGAAGCAGTAAGCAGGCCAGAAGAGTAAAGAGCAGCTCTCTCTTTCAAACCAAACATCAGCCATCATTACAAAAGGGCTACCAAAAAATAACAAGTGTATGCATCAAACTAAATAAATATCCTACTACACCAAGTGTGCGCATCTAAGTAACTAGCTCAGTTAGACGTTACTATTTATTAAACTGTGGAGATTGGCTGACGGCTTGAACCAGATGGGTGCCTGACGGGGGAAACTCCATCCAGCAGGTCGAAGTCTGATACTTGCGACCCTCTCTCCTACTTTGGGTTGCAGAGCGTGGCGGCACATATCAGGGTATGGTGCATGCAGAGACGCATGGTATGTTGTGTACACACAGTTTTCCTGATGAACGAAACCGCGCTGCCATCATGATCCTTGCCGTCGGTTATCTCCTGGTTAATCAGATAATTCAGTGTGACAAACAGAGAGCGTGTACCAAGGCTACTTACTAGCCTCTAGTGAAAAATTCCCGAAGGCCCAGAGAAGCTGGGATCCTGCTCAAAGACCTTGTAGTGACTGTGACTGTATTTCGCGAAACAACATGTCCGGTACGTGCGAATGATCATCAATCGTTCGCCATCGTTTGATCGAGCCAGGAACCACCTGCAACTGCCATGCCACTTTTCTTTGAAAGATTCTGGGATTAGGATAGGGACACCAGGCGGCCTACAACATCATATCAAGTTGGAGTCAAATAAAAAAGGGCTCTCAATGTAGTCAATCTTAGAAACAGCATGTTATGAGCATGAATATTTTTTCAGTAAATGTTGACAGTAATGTAAGCAAGCCATCATGATATCATAGGAAAGTAACTTATTGTTGTAACAGCCGTTTGTAGTGATGGCTGGAGTAGGCCAGCAATACGTCCAGCCATAGAAGGAGTCGACAGCATAAATGAAGCCATTATGTTCAATGGCATCAGACAACCATGGAGGATGTATGATCCTGCGATGGACGTGCGGATTTATCCACTTACCGCAGTGACCTGTTAGATAGGTGAGAACGCGGTTGAAGAATGCAATTAGCCTGAAGTCTTTATAATTCATAGATATTGTGGGCACTTGGCAGATTAGAACGTTGAGCAAATCAAATTTGGTATCATGTTGGCTACTGTAAGATTCCGAGTATTTTGGGCCGCGATGCCAAAGCAATACAGTGTTAATCAAAGGAAGGGGATCAATCGCCGGGTGTAGACCTCCACGAGCATCCAGGTGCCGCGACTGTCGACGAGCACCATCAAAGACGTGTTCATGCTGACCTAGTACATACTGTTAATGTAGTTGAGGGTGGCGGGGATCGGATCACAGTCAAGGGGGTTGATGCTCGCCACCCTACGATCGTTATGCTGCGTGACATGCCATTTCTGAAGATCAGGCGGCATCAGCAAGCAAGGAGCTGGCTTAAAAAGCTCCGGCCTGAGAGCTTTGAGTAAACGGTACAGCCCCGAGGAGCACACGGCGAGCGGCATGGTACTGAGATTGTCCACATGCAAAACAATGAGCTTGATTACCTCTGTGGGGAGCGAATTCCAGCCAGTCTTTCGGCGGACGCTGCTCGGTTCTGCCATTGTTAGTGCTTGGGTTTCAGACGAGGGGGGAGGCACCTTAGCAGGGATGGAAGATTGTACGAGATTATGTGTGGACAAAGATGGAGAAGCGAATATGTGCTGCGGGAAGTGGACAGGTGATGACTACTATAGCACACCGCTTGACTTACGAGACACATACCAGCAGCGTAGGGTCATATCGATGCCAGACACTTGCTTGAGTGATCACAGTACTGGTACTCCCTACAATACCTACTACTATGCCCTAACTTGCTTGAGTAGAGTAGTAGTGGACTAGGACTCTGCTCTACTACTAGCACCGGAGGAGTAGTATATTCTAATCTAAAATAATTACAAACTTCAATGCCCGAGCGTGGAATGACTACGAACCGCCATCGGTACTAACTCCAATCCCCAGCAAACGTTCGCTGGGAGACATGGCAGTTGCAAACGCCCATGACGCAATTACAGTACGTGTGTAAGGGTAGCGGTTTTGTCAAATACTATGGCTTAAAAATAGGCCACCGTCGGATAGAAATCTGACGGTTACGTTGGATTCGCAAGGATTGAGCTCGTGGCGAACAATCGCCATATATCATTACTAAAAAAAGGTTAAAACACTCGGGGCTATAACTTGTACTGGCTGACCACTAACAATGATACTAACATAGTTGTAAAATGGTCAAAGACCGTGTCTACGTGGTGTTTGGAATTATATGCAAAACAATCAGCAAGATGCCCGTGCATTGCACGTCACACCATCATCACCAACTCGGTTTCTCTACTCCAACTCCTATAAAAGACTCAGGGGGTGTTTGTTTTCAGGGACTTTTGGGTGTAGGGACTAAAAAAGTCCCTCTTAGAGACTTTTTAACCAAACGGGAGGGACTACTAGGGACTAAAAGTTGCTTTTTGGGACTAAATGAAGAAGACTCTCAAGGAGAGTCTTTTTTGGGACTTTTTGGGACTTCCAACAATGCTCCTCCCTGCACCCATTGCCCTGTCGTCCCATGGTGTTGTTTGATTGTTATTTTTCTGTATACTAGGGGTAACATGGTCATTATAACTTTTAGGGAGGGATTAGGGACTTTTTAGTCCCTGGAAACAAACAGGGAGGGACTTTTTAGGGACTAGGGACTTTTTAGTTGGGACTAGAAAAAGTCCTAAGACATATGAACCAAACAGGGCCTTAGTTGGTGATGATGGAGGCAAGGAGGTGTGTTCAGCCGAGCATGCAGTGGACGGCGCAGTACTATTCGATTTGTTGTAAAAAGACAAAGAAGAGTAGTAGAGATAGAGATAAGAGTAGAGATAGAAACTTAGGGAGAAGCACCATCTACTATTTCGTGTGCTACTCCTGCGCTCCATTCGGCGGCCGCAACATCCCGTACAGCCACTCCCTCCTGCGCTCCATTCAGTGGGTGCTGTTGAAATTTGGGGAGCGCACTCTTGCGACTGCTGGCAGCCACGACTTCACCGACGACGACTTCTTCCCCGACCTCGGCAACCTCTTCCTCAACGACATGGGCGACAACCTCAATGCCAACGGTGCTGCTCCCGTTGCACCGTATGTGTTTCTATCCTTCCTGTTCGAAATCGTGGTAGAATTCATGTTTCTACTTTGTATCCTAGATTCTATCTATCCATCTACTATGCTAGTCCACATGATTAGTTTAATCTCTGTTATAGTCATCATGATTTATTTTGTGCTTATTCGGATTAAATCTCGTAGTAACTTGCTCATATATTTAACTGGTGCAACGTCCCCTACAGCCACTCCCGTTTCATGGATGGCCTGGTCGATGCCTCCAAGGAGCCCTTCGTCTACTGCTATGAGTGCCTGAGTTTTGGGGCTCGCTGGCGGACATCGTGCATCACCTCACGGATGCGTGCGGCGGTCACTACTGGCCCTTGGCGAAGAACATCAAGTACGAGATGTGCTACATGTTCACTGTGTTGGAGACGCTGGAGGATCACCACCGCCTACTAGTCTCGGAGGAGGACGGTAACGTCTTCCTCTTGATTGTGGGCACCGGCAAGGCCCGTGCAGGCCGCCGCCCGGTCTCTGTAGTGTGCGTCAGGGGCGACACCGCTGACGCTGACACTGACACGAGGCCGATGTACGGGTATGTGCTCACTGTTACTACCCCTCAGAGGTACATGGCTGGCGACACCGGCTCCATCATGCTGACTAGGACTGTGCAGAGCTAGGACCTTCCCGCCGATGTGGACATGGAAGACGCATGGTATGATTTACCCCCCAACGCGGTGCACGGGGACTCCAAGGAGGTTCACCTGGACATATGCATTACCAAGTTAAATGTTGATCATTAGTATTCGCTCAATGTAATCCGCTGTCTAAGCATGTCGAGACTTCCATGCATGATCTTGCTCTATTGGAGTATCGTGCATGAATAAAAGTGTATCCATTTATGGTTTAGTCTAGAATCTTCCATGTATAAATTTTTACTACAGTACTGGTGAAAGACTTATGATGAACCATTTCTTACATCTCCTCTGTCCCCTTCCAAGTCATCCTGATTTAATCCCTCCGTCTAGGTGTATAAGGGCATGGTTAATACTTAATAGTATAGCCAACTATTGACTATAAGATAGTGCCATGGCATCTGTAGACAACATGTATAACAATCGATACTCAAAAACTAATTCTTAAATATCATTTCTTGCAAAGCACAATAAGTGTTATTTCTTCACAAGTTTTAGATGCAGGTTGAACAGTTGAACGCTTTTGTTTGCAAAAGATACTTTTTTATCTATTTCACCCGGATGTTTGTGAGCTCTAGAGATGAAATAATATCCGACAAAACCTATCGATACCCGGTACACATGAGATGACCCCCACATCCTTTGTCAAAATAAACAACTCCTCGATCAATGCATTTCACTCTTCCGTGCAACGCACGGGCACCTTACTATAGATTAGTATGACCAAAAATTGAACTAACATTATATATAGTATGATAAATGCTGATGCATGTCACCTAAAATTATATCATTGAAAACTATGTTCAGATACGAATCCAACGATATAGTTTTTGCTGACATGCACTAACATTTTGTCAGTTAAATCTTCAGTCAAATTCAATGGGGGACTAATAAACCAGGACCGATGTAGTACAATTGTAGAGGGCGGCACTGCACAGGAGTCTCACCCTGCTCGTGGCGTGGCAGTAAAGCCGTCATATCACAAAACCCAACCACTGCAAGTAATAAGTGCCTGGTAAAATAAACGGACAAGCAACCATCACATCCCTCCATCTTTTTTGCATTTCATCTCTCTGCATTTACTTTCTCCGGTTCATCTCGCACACTCGATCCCTAGCTACTACTCCTAGTATCCCTAGCTACTACTCCTAGGGCCAGTTCTTTTGGCGGCTTAAAAAATATGTCGTCTCTTCCCCAGCTTTTCCCATAAGACTAGTCACAGTGGAGAGTAACATTAAGGCGCCTCACTCATTTATTTGAGCTTCTAAACTACTACTAGTACCTCCATCCTGGTTTATTCGTCACCTTTGCAATTTGTGGTAAATTTTGACCAAAGATTTAACTGATAACATGTTAGTGCATGTGACATACACAAACATTTCATTAGTTAAATTTATGATCAAAATTTGAGACAGATTATAATGGGGACCAATAAACAAGGACGGAGGTAGTAGTAATGGGATTACTAATCTAGAAGTCTAAACAAACTGGCCCTTGGTACTCCTACTAGTAGTAGTACTCAAGTTGGAATTCCAATTGCGCGGCACAACTTGTTAGGCAAAAAATTCGATACAGGGTGTAGGAAGCGGTTTGGGAATTTGCATGCCTTTCCGACCAGTGATATACTCCGTACAAAGTACGACAGAGAAATAACCATAGAGAAGGAAGCTAAAAGTAAATAATCAAATGAGCATTTTTGCATTTGTTTTGCATTGAATCGTTTCACAAGCTTGACTAGTGTTGTTTTTTTACTTTTACAAAAACCGCATCGTAATGTTAAAATGTGCATTTGCACGTACATAAGTAATAGTAGTACTCCCTCCATCTAGGTGTATAAGTCTTCCCTCCTTCTTGGGCACGGTGCACAACCAAAGATGACTTATTCACCTAGACGGAGGGAGTAGCACAGTCTACAAGCATATATAGAGAGGTACGTGTAGTACGATAGTATATAGTAAAGTTTGTGCTATGTGCACGTACTTACAAAATGCGTACGGATACACAATGTTTCCAAACTTTCCCTTTTACATACTGAATTAAGGACGCTAATAATTCTTGAATATTTGGGATTTATCATTTGCGTCCCAAAACTAATGAGATCGCCTTACGAAACTAAATTATACTCCTACTAAAAGCCACGACGCTCGCAGGAGCGCTTGCGGCGCGCCACGAGTGCCCTGGTGCGCGGCCGTTTCCGAGCGCGCCGACACAACGCCTCTTCCTCAGCCTCACAACTCGTGAGGTGTTGATTGGCAGCTTGCCAGCGGGCGAGCGCGATCTCATCGGTGTGGTGATCCGGCGCCAACAAGTACCCCTCCTCGCAGGAAGCGTGCACCCGGTCCAGGTACCGCCAAGCGTAGATGAGGCGCTTGGGCCCGATTGCACTCAGGGCTTTGGCACGGGCGTCCTCCTCCACCCTCACGTCCCTCGCACGAGCCTTCTGCCAAAGAGCCAATTGCCTGACTCTCTCGGATGTGACATAGACCTGCCAAGCAGCTTGCCCCGCGGCGCGCTTCTCTTCCTCGGCCTTCTTGGACGAGTGCGGGGGGAGGAGAGTCATGCATGCAGATTATTTTCCACACGGGGTGGAGTAGTGGGACCGCCAGAGGGAGAAGGAGAGTCTGGCAGGCATATTTTTTTCACACATGGAGAGGAAAAGATTTGGAGATGAACGGGCTTCCTACAGGTATGGGGAACAGTGCATAATAAGTCATCTTGCATGCCTGGCTAGGTATAGTCTCAAGTCATTAAAAACATACACGCCCCACACATGTTCATATTTCAAGGTGCACTAAATTATTGCATGCGATGATTAAGGCTGGCCATAATGGTGGTATCTTAGCTGGTATCATGCACACGGGAATAGTAAACATGCTGATGTGGCAAAGAAATAAAGAAGAGAGGGGGGTTAGAGTAACTAGTGTTCATGCATGCATGCAATGCGATAATGCATTGGTTAACACATTTTTTTGTGAAGAATGACAACATTAGTTGAGTACTTTTGCAGACTACAAAAACTATTCCACCGCCTCTATCTTGCTAAGAGTAGGTGAAATTTTTGAATCGAGCCCTTTAAACTAGAAGGGAGGTAGTAGTACTCTAATAGCTAACCTTGTTGTGATGACTAGATAGGACATGGCACGCACCTGGACGGAGGAACTAGTCTGCATTGTGCATTTAAGTTTTGTCTGAAGTCAATGTACCTCTACTTTGACCAAACTTATAGAAAAATGTATCAACATTCACATTGTCAAATCAATATTTTTATACTCATTATAAAACGTAGTTCTTATACTCATCATAATCAGTATTGTAGATATTGATATTTTTAGTATAAATTTGGTCAAACACTTTGCAAACGGTTGACGGAAGTAAAAAGGACTAGAGGGAGTATCATGAATGTGGAGTAGGCAAAAAATTGCTAATTTATAGCCGGACGAAGTCTCAAAGGGTGCGACCGCGCGAGGGAGGCGAAGGTCATGGGAGGCGCGACGGTTGACGGAATTAAGTGAAGTTACATCCATGCGCCGGCATGGCGCGCGAACAGGCAGAAGCTATACCGCCAGGCCTACGATATGGGTCTAGTAGACATGACATCTAGTGGGTCCCGCATAGTACTCGAGAACTCTTTGGGGGCTTGTAGCCGTTTATCCACCGGGCAAGCCAACAACCCCACGCCATTCGCACGCCCTACTCGTCCCCTTCTTCTACTAGTACAGTACCTTACAACAGTTCGCTCCCAGTTGTCCTGTCCTTTCACATTACACCAGTTCAACTTCTCCTAACCCTCCTCCAAAATCCATGGCCTCCCAAATCTACATGGTCGCCGCTGAGTACCAGGTTAGAGCCATCACCGGCGATGAGTTCATCATCAGCTACACATGTGGATCTGCAACGGTGAAAGCATGCCTTGCTCGCTTCCTACGCATGTTCAACAGTTCAAAGGATGAGTGGGTCACTGGGCTAGATGTTGAGTACACCACAGTCCTGGAAAGAGAGAAGATTCTAAAGGAGGCAGAGAAGAAGAAGCCCGCTGTGATCCAGGTTTGTGTACATAATGTGTGCTTGGTCTACCACATATTCCATGCCGACGTCGAGTGCTAGGATTTTAAGAACTTCCTCAAGGATGAAAGAGTGAAATTCGTTACTGTAGACTTTAGGAATGACAGGGATGTCCTGGGTCGGATAGGCCTCGTTGTAGGCCAGCCCTTAGATATCCAAAAGGCAAGCCTAGTGTCCCCCTCTCAGCCTTCAATCCTGGCCACGGCAGCAGCCATGATTGATCCTTCGTATGCTAGACTGAAGAAACCTCACCATGAGTTTCATCATGCATGGGAGTCAAAGATATTAGATGAAGATCACATCCTATACGCAGCAATGGATGCCTAACTTTGTTTAAATATCTACAAGGGGTGGATGAAGAAGCAGAGCCCAGTGTCCGGTTCAAGCAAAGAAGCGTCGGCGAAGCGGAAGAGGAAGAGGGACAAGGACGAAGTCGAGGACGTGGACTCGGACTCCGAGTAAGGTGGCAGTGCCGTCGCTCATGTTAGTTCTACTGCAGTGTCAAGTGGACTAGTTGCTTAGTTTATTTTTAGGGGTGTGTTGTGCTGAGCCCCCAGCGGAACTATGTTTATGTTCTTTCTCATTATTTGAACTTTATGTTCTTTCTCGTTATTTGAACTCTTTAGTACGTACAGTAGTACTAGTACTATGTCTTGCTACTATTCTTCTTGCAGTTGATACTACTGCTCGTATCTTCGTGTTCCTACTGTACTTAATACGTTTGTACTAGTAGTATAATTTGGGTCAGTCGATTTGTGAAAGAAGTTCGACGGAGCAAAGGAAGAAGATGGTAGAGAAGCTACCCCAGTATCTATATTAGGGTGGCGGGGTGCCCATGATCTATCTTATGAGTGTTGGGTGTGGAATACAGTTTGCCGGAAAAAATGGATCGTGCCCGGGGTTAAACAGATGGCGGGGGTGGGGGGATCATGGTGGTGGCAGGCGGTTCAAGGGAGGGTGGGGCGGCGGCAGCAGGCGGTTAGGCGTGTGGCGGGCTGAGAAGATGAACCGTGCATCAATTTCGGAGCTTGAAAAGCCCTTCTAGCCATCCATGTTGCATCCAACGGCTCACAGGACTCGACTGACCCAAATTGCTCCTTCATATTGCAGGATCCACGTGGCATTCAAGGTCTTGAAGGTAGATTCCGCGTCCGCACCCGGATTGCGGGCTCGGCGCGGGCGCAACCGGCTTCCGCCGTGATAGCCACCATGCGTGCCTCCTCCGCGCGGGCGGAGACGACAATGGCATGCTAGTTCCTCTTCGCTGGCGTGCTGGAGCACGCGCTCGACCTCCTCTTCGTATGCTGCGTGCATAGACGCGGTGAGGGGGTCATGGATTAAGGGGTCCTCGGACAGCCGGACTATATACTTTGGCCAGACTATTGGACTATGAAGATACAAGATTGAAGACTTCGTCCCGTGTCCGGATGGGACTCTCCTTTGCGTGGAAGGCAAGCTTGGATATTTGGATATGTAGATTTCTTTCTCTGTAACCGACTCTGTGTAACCCTAGCCTCCACCAGTGTCTATATAAACCCCACTTCCACAAATGACCTAAACCTAAAGCCAAAATTGGTCACACCGATTCTTCCTATCCGGCGCCACCGATTCCAAAAGTCATAGCCACTGCCACAAACCCTAAGCAAATCGGTCTTACCGATAGGGATCTCGGTTTCACCGAGATGGGATTGTAATCTCTCTGTGTATGCTCATTACCAAATCGGTCTCACCGAGTTTGTGTAATCGGTCTTACCGAGATTACAATGCAAACTCTCTGGAAAACTTATTACCAAAATCGGTCTCACCGAGTTTGAGTAATCGGTCCCACCGAGTTTACCTGACCAACTCTCTGGAAAGCTTATTACCAAATTGGTCTTACCGAGTTTGTGTAATCGGTCTTACCGAGATTATGTTATGCCCTAACCCTAACCGAATCGGTCTCACCGAGATGCATGTAAGTCCCACCGAAAATCACTAACGGTCACTAGGTTTACTAAATCGGTCCGACCGAGTTTAACGATTCGGTCCCACCGAGTTTGGTAAATTGTGTGTAACGGTTAGATTTTGTGTGGAGGCTATATATACCCCTCCACCTCCTCTTCATTCATGGAGAGAGCCATCAGAACGAACCTACACTTCCAGTATACATTTTCTGAGAGAGAACTACCTACTCATGTGTTGAGGCCAAGATATTCCATTCCTACCATATGAATCTTGATCTCTAGCCTTCCCCAAGTTGCTTTCCACTCAAATCTTCTTTCCACAAGATCCAAAACCTATGAGAGAGATTTGAGTGTTGGGGAGACTATCATTTGAAGCACAAGAGCAAGGAGTTCATCATCAACGCACCATTTGTTACTTCTTGGAGTGGTGTCTCCTAGATTGGCTAGGTGTCACTTGGGAGCCTCCGACAAGATTGTGGAGTTGAACCAAGGAGTTTGTAAGGGCAAGGAGATCGCCTACTTCGTGAAGATCTACCGCTAGTGAGGCAAGCCCTTCGTGGGCGACGGCCATGGTGGGATAGACAAGGTTGCTTCTTCGTGGACCTGATGTAGGGTAGAACCCTAGGAAGGACCTTTTCACACTTGGAGGGGGAAAATGGAGGGAAATCACAAGAACAACAAGAACACAAGGATGAACACAAAGAGGCAATCACTCCAACAATTCCCGATTACACATCCACTAGAGTAACCACACAAGATCCACAAGTCTCAAACGCAATCAAAGGAAAGATACAATGGCAAAGTTCATCCCAAATCCAAAGGAAGAGGGGTCTTGGTGGTAGTCTTCTCCCAATGGAGGTCTTGAAATCCTCAAGGATTCTTCCCTATGGGGTCTTTATCCTCAAAGAGGGAAGGTAATGGAGCAAAGCTCACCAAGATCTCATCTAATACTTTGCTAACCCTAAACATGGCCCTAGGTACAGAATATATAGGCTTGGGGTCAAAGGAGGAGAAGTGGAGCCGAAGGAGTCATCTCAGCCGCCCAACCTGGGAGGCCCGTGCGCATGGGGTAAGTTGGGCCCGTGCGCACGGGGGTCCCGTGGGCACGGTACATGCCCGTGCGCACGGGGTGCTCCAGCGCCGGGTTCCTGTGTAGTCCGTGGGCACGGGGTCTTGGGGGCCCGTGCGCACGGGGTCACTTGGGACTTGCTGTTTTGCTGTTGTTGCACTCCGTCTTGATCCTTGTGGCCTGGGGGTGGTTCTCCTTCTTCTTGGGGATGCTCCTGAGCTTCTTTGTGATGTTCCACTTCATACCTAAGGAGGCATAGCATATTTTGGTGAGGTAGTAGACATGTTCCATTTGTGTCCATATGCAAGTCTAGTAGGAAGGAGTTCACCTTGGTTTCCAAAGCACGTGCTCTAGCTCTTGTCATGGGTCCTTGTGGGGTTGGATGTGTTGATGTAGAGTCCATGGGGATAATGGAAGGATGCTCCGCATCATCTCCCCTCCCTTCGAAAGGATCCGACCTCGAATCAAGATCTTCATCACCATGGAAAGGCGAGAGGTCTTCGACGTTGAAGATGTCGCTCACGTTGTACTTGTCTCGTGGGAGTTCAATCTTGTAGGCGTTGTCATTGTAGCGTGCTAGCACCTTGAATGGTCCATCGGCTCGAGGTAGTAGTTTGGACTTGCGTTCGTTGGGGAAGCGGTCCTTGCGAAGGTGTAGCCACACGAGATCACCTATGTTGAAGATCATGGGTTGTTTGTTGACGTTGAGCTTGGTCGCTAGTCGATGTACCTGGCGCTAGATGATGTGTCTTGTATCTTCATGCATCTTCTTGATGTAGTTTGCTCGTGCACTCGCATCCATGTTGGTGCGCTCTTTGTAGAGGTAGAGGTAGAATGTCCAATGGGGACAATGGGTTGAAGCCGTAGGCGACCTCGAAGGGGGACTTGCCGGTAGTCGAATGTCTTGCACGGTTGTAGGCGTACTCAGCGATGGGTAGACATGCCTCCCACTCCTTTATGTTCTTCTTGATCAACACGCGAAGTAGAGTGGATAGTGTCCGGTTCGTCACCTCCGTTTGGCCGTCGGTTTGAGGATGGTATGCGGATGAGAACAAGAGCTTGATTCCGAGCTTGGCGCATAGAGTCTTCCAAAAGTAACTCAAGAACTTGACGTCACGGTCGGAGATGATTGTCTTTGGTACTCCATGGAGGCGCAAGATTTCCCTACAAAAGAGATTTGCAATATGTGAAGCATCGTCTATCTTGTTGCAAGGAATGAAATGTGCCATTTTAGAAAATCGGTCCACAACAACAAACACGGAATCCTTTCCATTTGGAGTTCTAGGCAAACCAAGTACAAAATCCGTACTAATGTCTTCCCAAGGTTGATAAGGAATAGGAAGAGGCATGTAAAGACCATGAGATTGAGCTTTTGACTTAGCTTTGCGACATGTAGAGCATCGGGTGGTGAAGCGTGAGACGTCGTGGAACATCTTGGGCCAAAAGTAGTTCTTGGAGAGCATGACGAAAGTCTTGTCGCGTCCAAAGTGTCCCATGAGTCCGCCTCCATGAGCCTCTTGCAAAAGGAGCAAACAAAGAGAAGACTCGGGAATGCATAGTTTGTTAGCTCTCATAAGATAACCATCCTTGATGTAGTATTGTTCCCAAGATGTATGCATCAAACATTTAGCATAATGAGGTGCAAAATATGGATCACTAGCATACAAGTCTTTTATGTGCTCAAAGCCAATAACATTCAACTCAAGTGTGGTGACAAGCGTGCATATGCGTGAAAGTGCATCGGCAACTACATTTTCCTTACCATTAATGTACTTGATCATATATGGGAAAGATTCAATAAATTCACTCCATTTGGCATGAGGCTTGTTCAACTTAGTTTGACCTTTTAAGTACTTAAGCGTTTCATGATCGGTATGTATGACAAACTCATGAGGTCTAAGATAATGTTCCCAAACATGTAGGACACGTACTAAAGCATACAATTCTTTGTCATAGATGGGATAGTTAAGTTGAGCACCGGAGAGTTTTTCACTAAAATATGCAATTGCTCGTTTTTCTTGCATCAAAACTCCGCCAATTCCGGTACCACTTGCATCACAATGAACCTCAAAATTTTTGTCAAAGTTGGGCAAAGCAAGAATCGGAGCATGAGTAAGCAAAGACTTGAGATCATCAAAAGCGGTTGATTGCAAAGTTCCCCAAACAAAAGGAGCATTTTTCTTACTCAAAGCATGCAAAGGGGTAGCTATTGTGCTAAAAAAATTCACAAAGCGATGATAAAAACCTGCAAGACCAAGGAAACTTCGCACTTGTTGCAAATTGGTGGGTTGGGGCCAAGTTTTAATTGCTTCAAATTTAGTTTCATCAACATGGACACCCTTGGAAGAGACAACGAAACCCAAGAAAACCACTTTGTCAACACCAAATGTGCACTTTTTCATGTTGGCATAAAGACTTTCCTTGCGAAGTGTTTGCAAAACAAGCTTAACATGATCAAGATGCTCTTTCATGGTTTTGCTAAACACAAGAATATCATCGAAGTAAACCACAACAAAGACTCCAATGTAAGGTCGAAGTACATGATGCATGAGACGCACAAAAGTACCGGGAGCCTCCGATAAACCCATAGGCATGACTAACCGCTCATATAAGCCAAATTTTGTTTTGAAAGCAGTTTTCCATTCATCACCTTCTTGTATGCAGATTTGATAATAGCCACTTTTAAGATCAATTTTTGAGAAAAAGTTTGCTCCACTAAGTTCATCAAGCATATCATCTAAGCAAGGAATGGGATGCCTATAGCGAATGGTGATAGCATTTATAGGTCTACAATCGGAACACAAGCGGAAACTTCCATCGGGCTTAGGCACAAGTATAACGGGAACGGCACAAGGGCTTAAGCTTTCACGTACATGACCGTTGTCGATTAGTTGTTGTACTTGGCGTTGAATCTCCTTGGTTTCTTCGGGATTGACACGGTATGGGGCTTTGTTTGGAAGTGGCGCTCCTGGGATGAGGTCGATTCGATGCTCAATGCCTCGTAGAGGAGGTAGACCCGGAGGTAGCTCATTGGGGAAAACATCTTGAAATTCCTGCAAAAGAGATTGAAACACCAAAGGTAGCTCGTGAGTGGTGTTAGTTTTCGGTTCACCATCCTTGCACACAAGGACAAAGTGCATCACACTCGATGTTTCTCACACACTTCTCTCATCTCAGTTTTTGTGGCGAATAGTATTAGGTTTTTCTTTGTAGGCGAAGAGGCGCTCAAGTGTGGCTTGTTGCTCTCACTCATGTTTTGGTGGCTCACTTTCTCACTCTTCTCTCTATGGTGGGTGGCTTGCTTGTCGGCTATCACTTGACTAGGAGACATGGGTCGTAGCACATATTCTTTTCCTTTCATCTTGAAGCTATAGTGATTGGTACGCCCATTGTGGACGACGCCACGGTCGAATTGCCATGGTCGACCAAGAAGGAGGTGGCAAACGGTCATTGGGACCACATCACACTCTAGAGTGTCTTCATATGCACCAATTTTGAAGGAGACTTGGACCATATGCTCAACTCGTATAGTGCCGGAGTCACTTAGCCATTGAACCTTGTAGGGGTGCGGGTGCTTCCTCTTGACCAATTGAAGCTTGGAGCATAGTTCTTCACTTGCCAAGTTGTGGCAACTACCTCCATCGATGATGACCTTGACGGACCTCCCATTGATGTCGGCCTTGGTGTGGAAGATATGGAATCGTTGGTCTTCTTCTTGTTGATGTTGAAGTGTCAAGACCTTGGAGACAACGAGAGCGGGGCTCGTATCTTCATCACAAAAGACTTGATCGTCTTCATCCTCGTTCATGCGTCGGTGCATGGCCACTTGCTCAATAGCTTCCATTTCATCTTCACTCATTGAGTCGTAGGTGCCATCGTCGTTGAGGATCATGGTGCGCTTGTTGCTGCATTGGAAGGACTTGTGGCCTCGGCCGCCACATGTTAAGCACTTGATTGAACTTGTCTTGACGGTCTCATCGGTCGGAGTAGAGGAAGAAGCATGCGGCTTGTAGTTGCTTGTAGTAGGAGGAAGACGACTTGAACTTGACGAAGGTTTCCTGTATGTTGTCTTGTCGTCGTTGCTTGGAGAAGGCTTGGTTGAAGTAGATGTTGGAGGAATTGTTGAAGCTTGATTGTTCGAGAAGTCGTATGTCTTGGATGAGTACTTGGCGTACTTGAAGTCATCTTGCACTGACATTCCGCCTTGGTCGCTTGATGCACTAGCTCAATGAGGTTGGAGTAGGGTTGGAAGTCGGCGATCTTCTTGATGGGATGATTGAGTCCATTCAAGAATCGTGCCATGGTTTGCTCATCATCTTCCTTGGCATTGGCTCGAATCATGGCTATCTCCATTTCCTTGTAGTATTCTTTAACACTCTTTGTTCCTTGCTTGAGGATTTGTAGCTTCTTGAAGAGATCACGGTTGTAGTAGGTGGGCACAAATCGTGCTTGCATGACATCCTTCATTTGAGCCCAAGTGGTGATTGGAGGGTCACCTCTTGCTTCTCGGCGCTCAAGGACTTGTTACCACCATATTAGCACATAGTCTTGGAACTCAAGTGATGCCATTGCAATATTCTTCTCTTCCTCATAGTTGTGCAAACGAAAGATTTTGTCAACCTCCAATGCCCATGATAGGTATTCTTCCGGATCATTGCTTCCATTGAACTTGGGCATTGTGAGTTTGAGTTTCCCATAGCGTTGTTCTTCATCTTGATAGCGATTGCGATATCGCTCTTGCCTTGGAAAGTCCTGTAATTTCAAGCACAGGAGTCCTGCTCTTGCCTTGGAAAGTCCTTGGAAAGTTCTACAATTGTAGAGGGCGGCACTGCACAGGAGTCTCACCCCGCTCGTGGCGTGGCAGTAAAGCCGTCATATCACAAAACCCAACCACTGCAAGTAATAAGTGCCTGGTAAAATAAACGGACAAGCAACCATCACATCCCTCCGTCTTTTTTGCATTTCATCTCTCTGCATTTACTTTCTCCGGTTCATCTCGCACACTCGATCCCTAGCTACTACTCCTAGTATCCCTAGATACTACTCCTAGGGCCAGTTCTTTTGGCGGCTTAAAAAATATGTCGTCTCTTCCCCAGCTTTTCCCATAAGACTAGTCACAGTGGAGAGTAACATTAAGGCGCCTCACTCATTTATTTGAGCTTCTAAACTACTACTAGTACCTCCATCCTGGTTTATTCGTCACCTTTGCAATTTGTGGTAAATTTTGACCAAAGATTTAACTGATAACATGTTAGTGCATGTGACATACACAAACATTTCATTAGTTAAATTTATGATCAAAATTTGAGACAGATTATAATGGGGACCAATAAACAAGGACGGAGGTAGTAGTAATGGGATTAATAATCTAGAAGTCTAAACAAACTGGCCCCTGGTACTCCTACTAGTAGTAGTACTCAAGTTGGAATTCCAATTGCGCGGCACAACTTGTTAGGCAAAAAATTCGATACAGGGTGTAGGAAGCGGTTTGGGAATTTGCATGCCTTTCCGACCAGTGATATACTCCGTACAAAGTACGACAGAGAAATAACCATAGAGAAGGAAGCTAAAAGTAAATAATCAAACGGGCATTTTTGCATTTGTTTTGCATTGAATCGTTTCACAAGCTTGACTAGTGTTGTTTTTTTACTTTTACAAAAACCGCATCGTAATGTTAAAACGTGCATTTGCACGTACATAAGTAATAGTAGTACTCCCTCCATCTAGGTGTATAAGTCCTCCCTCCTTCTTGGTCATGGTGCACAACCAAAGATGACTTATTCACCTAGACGGAGGGAGTAGCACAGTCTGCAAGCATATATAGAGAGGTACGTGTAGTACGATAGTATATAGTAAAGTTTGTGCTATATGCACGTACTTACAAAATGCGTATGGATACACAATGTTTCCAAACTTTCCCTTTTACATACTGAATTAAGGACGCTAATAATTCTTGAATATTTGGGATTTATCATTTGCGTCCCAAAACTAATGAGATCGCCTTACGAAACTAAATTATACTCCTACTAAAAGCCACGACGCTCGCAGGAGCGCTTGCGGCGCGCCACGAGTGCCCTGGTGCGCGACCGTTTCCGAGCGCGCCGACACAACGCCTCTTCCTCAGCCTCACAACTCGTGAGGTGTTGATTGGCGATCTCATCGGTGTGGTGATCCGGCGCCAACAAGTACCCCTCCTCGCAGGAAGCGTGCACCCGGTCCAGGTACCGCCAAGCGTAGATGAGGCGCTTGGGCCCGATTACACTCAGGGCTTTGGCACGGGCGTCCTCCTCCACCCTCACGTCCCTCGCACGAGCCTTCTGCCAAAGAGCCAATTGCCTGACTCTCTCGGATGTGACATAGACCTGCCAAGCAGCTTGCCCCGCGGCGCGCTTCTCTTCCTCGGCCTTCTTGGACGAGTGCGGGGGGAGGAGAGTCATGCATGCAGATTATTTTCCACACGGGGTGGAGTAGTGGGACCGCCAGAGGGAGAAGGAGAGTCTGGCAGGCATATTTTTTTCACACATGGAGAGGAAAAGATTTGGAGATGAACGGGCTTCCTACAGGTATGGGGAACAGTGCATAATAAGTCATCTTGCATGCCTGGCTAGGTATAGTCTCAAGTCATTAAAAACATACACGCCCCACACATGTTCATATTTCAAGGTGCACTAAATTATTGCATGCGATGATTAAGGCTGGCCATAATGGTGGTATCTTAGCTGGTATCATGCACACGGGAATAGTAAACATGCTGATGTGGCAAAGAAATAAAGAAGAGAGGGGGGTTAGAGTAACTAGTGTTCATGCATGCATGCAATGCGATAATGCATTGGTTAACACATTTTTTTGTGAAGAATGACAACATTAGTTGAGTACTTTTGCAGACTACAAAAACTATTCCACCGCCTCTATCTTGCTAAGAGTAGGTGAAATTTTTGAATCGAGCCCTTTAAACTAGAAGGGAGGTAGTAGTACTCTAATAGCTAACCTTGTTGTGATGACTAGATAGGACATGGCACGCACCTGGATGGAGGAACTAGTCTGCATTGTGCATTTAAGTTTTGTCTGAAGTCAATGTACCTCTACTTTGACCAAACTTATAGAAAAATGTATCAACATTCACATTGTCAAATCAATATTTTTATACTCATTATAAAACGTAGTTCTTATACTCATCATAATCAGTATTGTAGATATTGATATTTTTAGTATAAATTTGGTCAAACACTTTGCAAACGGTTGACGGAAGTAAAAAGGACTAGAGGGAGTATCATGAATGTGGAGTAGGCAAAAAATTGCTAATTTATAGCCGGACGAAGTCTCAAAGGGTGCGACCGCGCGAGGGAGGCGAAGGTCATGGGAGGCGCGACGGTTGACGGAATTAAGTGAAGTTACATCCATGTGCCGGCATGGTGCGCGAACAGGCAGAAGCTATACCGCCAGGCCTACGATATGGGTCTAGTAGACATGACATCTAGTGGGTCCCGCATAGTACTCGAGAACTCTTTGGGGGCTTGCAGCCGTTTATCCACCGGGCAAGCCAACAACCCCACGCCATTCGCACGCCCTACTCGTCCCCTTCTTCTACTAGTACAGTACCTTACAACAGTTCGCTCCCAGTTGTCCTGTCCTTTCACATTACACCAGTTCAACTTCTCCTAACCCTCCTCCAAAATCCATGGCCTCCCAAATCTACATGGTCGCCGCTGAGTACCAGGTTAGAGCCATCACCGGCGATGAGTTCATCGTCAGCTACACATGTGGATCTGCAACGGTGAAAGCATGCCTTGCTCGCTTCCTATGCATGTTCAACAGTTCAAAGGATGAGTGGGTCACTGGGCTAGATGTTGAGTACACCACAGTCCTGGAAAGAGAGAAGATTCTAAAGGAGGCAGAGAAGAAGAAGCCCGCTGTGATCCAGGTTTGTGTACATAATGTGTGCTTGGTCTACCACATATTCCATGCCGACGTCGAGTGCTAGGATTTTAAGAACTTCCTCAAGGATGAAAGAGTGAAATTCGTTACTGTAGACTTTAGGAATGACAGGGATGTCCTAGGTCAGATAGGCCTCGTTGTAGGCCAGCCCTTAGATATCCAAAAGGCAAGCCTAGTGTCCCCCTCTCAGCCTTCAATCTTGACCATGGCAGCGGCCATGATTGATCCTTCGTACGCTAGACTGAAGAAACATCACCATGAGTTTCATCATGCATGGGAGTCGAAGATATTAGATGAAGATCACATCCTATACGCAGCAATGGATGCCTAACTTTGTTTAAATATCTACAAGGGATGGATGAAGAAGCAGAGCCCAGTGTCCGGTTCAAGCAAAGAAGCGTCGGCGAAGCGGAAGAGGAAGAGGGACAAGGACGAAGTCGAGGACGTGGACTCGGACTCCGAGTAAGGTGGCAGTGCCGTCGCTCATGTTAGTTCTACTGCAGTGTCAAGTGGACTAGTTGCTTAGTTTATTTTTAGGGGTGTGTTGTGCTGAGCCCCCAGCGGAACTATGTTTATGTTCTTTCTCATTATTTGAACTTTATGTTCTTTCTCGTTATTTGAACTCTTTAGTACGTACAGTAGTACTAGTACTATGTCTTGCTACTATTTTTCTTGCAGTTGATACTACTGCTCGTATCTTCGTGTTCCTACTGTACTTAATACGTTTGTACTAGTAGTATAATTTGGGTCAGTAGATTTGTGAAAGAAGTTCGACGGAGCAAAGGAAGAAGATGGTAGAGAAGCTACCCCAGTATCTATATTAGGGTGGCGGGGTGCCCATGATCTATCTTATGAGTGTTGGGTGTGGAATGCAGTTTGCCAGAAAAAATGGATCGTGCCCGGGGTTAAACGGATGGCGGGGGTGGGGGGATCATGGTGGTGGCAGGCGGTTCAAGGGAGGGTGGGGCGGCGGCAGCAGGCGGTTAGGCGTGTGGCGGGCTGAGAAGATGAACCGTGCATCAATTTCGGAGCTTGAAAAAGCCCTTCTAGCCATCCATGTTGCATCCAACGGCTCACAGGACTCGACTGACCCAAATTGCTCCTTCATATTGCAGGATCCACGTGGCATTCAAGGACTTGAAGGTAGATTCCGCGTCCGCACCCGGACTGCGGGCTCGGCGCGGGCGCAACCGGCTTCCGCCGCGATAGCCACCATGCGTGCCTCCTCCGCGCGGGCGGAGACGACAATGGCATGCTAGTTCCTCTTCGCCGGCGTGCTGGAGCACGCGCTCGACCTCCTCTTCGTATGTTGCGTGCATAGACGCGGTGAGGGGGTCATGGATTAAGGGGTCCTCGGACAGCCGGACTATATACTTTGGCCGGACTATTGGACTATGAAGATACAAGATTGAAGACTTTGTCCCGTGTCCGGATGGGACTCTCCTTTGCGTGGAAGGCAAGCTTGGATATTCAGATATGTAGATTTCCTTCTCTGTAACCGACTCTGTGTAACCCTAGCCTCCACCAGTGTCTATATAAACCGGAGGGTTTAGTCCATAGGACAACAACAATCATAATCATAGGCCAGCTTCTAGGGTTTAGTCTCTACGATCTCGTGGTAGATCAACTCTTGCAATACTCATATCATCAAGATTAATCAAGCAGGAAGTAGGGTATTACCTCCATCGAGAGGGCCCGAACCTGGGTAAAACATCGTGTCCCTTGCCTCCTGTTACCATTAGCCTTAGACGCACAGTTCGGGACCCCCTACCCGAGATCCGCCGGTTTTGACACCGACATTGGTGCTTTCATTGAGAGTTCCACTGTGTCGTCCCGATAAGGCTTGATGGCTCGCCTCATTTTCAAGGATAACATCACCTCTAGAGGATCCCTGGCTGTAGGCCAATGTCGGATTTCGGGTTCCGGCAGACCCTTGAAAGGTTCAAACATTGGGGTGCGCACGGAGATTTCTCCCTTTATCGACCTGCTCCTCGCCGAATTGCTAGGATCTAAACTACGAAAGAAACAACACAAGAGACACGGGGTTTATACTGGTTCAGGCCACCATTGTGGTGTAATACCCTACTCCAGTGTGTGGTGTGGTGGATTGCCTCTTGGGCTGATGATGAACAATACAAGGAAGAACAGCCTCGCGAGGGTCTGTTCTTGGCTGGTGCGACGAACTGCTAGGAGGAGTTCGGTCGCTCTATCTACTGGTTTCTTGGTGAGGATCCAGATGCCTCTACCCTGGGGGTAGCTAGTCCTGTTTATAGGCAAAGGCCCTGGGCCTCTCCCCAAATATTGAGCGGGAAGGGCGCCAACAATTGGCCATTTTGAAGGGGAACAACGGGTACACCTATCCTGACTAAAGTTGGTCCTCGCCTGTCAAAGGCTCTGGTGGTGACGCCTGCTTGGGCTCCACAATGACTTCCTCCCTGTCGTTGGGCTGGTCTTGGTCTTGTTGCATCGAAATGGGTGCCTTTGCTTGATGCTCTCGCCTGCGCTTGCTCCCTTTGCACCAAAGAGGAAAGGAGGACACTGCGCGGGCTGGCGCCCGACTGGCGCCCTTGGTCGTCATGGCTTGCGTCATGGGCACCTCGCGAGGTACCCCGCCTTGAACTCTCCGCCTCCTCATGAGCCAGCCTGATGAGGCTGTGCCTAAAGAAGCTCCTTGTCGTCCGCCCCGCGAGGCTTGGCCCCTCGCGAGGGTCTTGAGCTTGTGTTGATGAAGATGGGCTGTGCTGGGCCCCCTTTGAGCCACGCCGCAGGCCGCAGGCAGGCAAGTCTGGGGACCCCCATTCCTAGAACGCCGACAATAGCCCCCAGGCCCACGGCGCGCCCGGACTTGGCCGAGCAGAGAGGCGAAAGGGCAAGTGCGAAGTGTCGCGGGCCCTAAGAGCCTGCGGCCTTGGGCGCTGCGTGGTGGTTGATTGGACGTGGGCGCCTCCGCTTCCCCATGACGCCTCAGCAACTGTACGGATTCGACAAGTCCTTGCATGCAAAGCGGGTCATGATTACCTGTGATCGTGGTGGTCGACGGTTGGCCTTCGCAGGCTATAAGTACGGAACGGCGTGCGCCCTTCCAGTCTACCCCCTCTCGCTTCTCCTTCATGGCTCCGCCCAGGAAGTTCTCGGCTGCAGAAAAAGGAAAGGCTCGCCAGGTCGAGTCTACCTCTCCCCCGCCCAAGCGCGGTCGAGGTCGCCCTCGCAAGCATCCTGTGGCCTCCATGGTGGCCCCCCGCGGTCGCGGAGGTGGCCCTCTGCGCGGTGATGAGCGGCTGGCCATGGCCGGGGGGCGTGCTCCGGCCGTGCGGCCCCCGAGGCCGTGCCTCCATACTGCGGAGGTGCTGCCGGAGTTCATTGTGTGGGTGGCGGAGCCAACCAGCGCCCGGCTTCAGCTTCCTCACTTCCTTCTAGGAGAGATCCCAGCTGGCGCCTTGGGCGGCCTCTGGCTCCAGGCGGATGGCTGCTGCAGCCGGGCCTCTTGGGCTTCACTGGAGGTCTCCGCAGCAGGGAGCCTGGCCTTGAGCCGCGGCTGGCAGACGTTTGCCCGCGCGCGTGGCCTGAGCCGCCGGTGCACTCTACACTTCAAGTTCGATGGTGACGCCACCCTCTATGTGAGGGTGTTTGGGGAAGATGGTCGCCGCGCAGTGTGCTGCCCTGAAGACGACGACCACGGCCGGGGACTCAGCCCCGGCAAGGACGGAGAGGACAGCGTGCGCGTGGTTGGCGGCGCCCGAGACTCCTCAAGCTTCACCAGCTCTTCTTCGGGTAGCGACTCTTCTAGCAGCGGCCGCGGTCAGCCTCCACGCCGTCGCGCCTGCTTGGAGAGCGGCAGCAGGTCTGCCCGCCGTCGCTCCCCTGTGAAGTGCGAGAAGGAGTCCGCCTGAGCTCCAGAGGCGGCTCGAGTCTTCCCTGAGGGCCAGCGTAGGGCAAGCTTCGCCAGCCTTGTTCTTTCCTTTTGTTTCTCCTGCGCAAAAAAAGACAACAGTGTGGGGCCCCGTGGGGGCGTGTTTGAGTTATCGTTGTCAATCGTCGTACTATTTCTGTTATTTCAGTATTGTTCCTTTCTATCGCATGCCCGTGCGTAGGTAATCTCCAGCCCAGCCGTGGGGGTGACCGACCCAGGCCCTGTATTCGTGTCATGGTGCCCGTGAGGCATGGACTGGAGGCGTGCTCCTGTAGCGGACCCGGGTCGTGAAACCTTGAGCGATAGGGACAGGAACACTCGCGAGGGTGCCCGGGGCTCCCACCCCGCGAGCCCTCGCACAAGAGAAATCGAAGCAGGAGAGCAAAAAAGTCAAAGAACCACAAGTCAAAAGGCGGCGATAGTTTCGATAAAACTCCAAATGAGAATGAACTAGCCAACTACAGAAAGCAAATGAAAAAGCCGCGCCTGGCACCTAGTCTAGTCTTCGACGTCTTCTCACCAGCGCGGAGCTAAGTGCTGCCACTGGGCGTGGGAGGGAGCCCCAGGGCCTGAGGCCGGCACCCCTGAGACTCCGGGGCGTGTACAGCCCCAACTCATTATTACGTGAGAGTGTCACGGGCGGCGAGCTTCACAGGCGTTGGCCTTCTTCATAGGCTCCGGGCCTTTCTTCAAGGAGGCAAGCTTCATGGGCATTAGCCCTCTTCACAGGCTCCAGGCCTTTCCCAAAACGCGACAGCTTCACAAGCGTTTGCCTTCTTCACAGGCTTTGGGCCTTTTCCAAAAAGATGAGCTTCACAGGCGTTCGCCTTCTTCACAGGCTCTGGGCCTTTTCCAAAAAGTTGAGCTTCACAGGCATTCGCCTTCTTCACAGGCTCTGGGCCTTCTCCAAAAAGATGAGCTTCACAGGCATTCGCCTTCTTCACAGGCTCTGGGCCTTCTTAGGGGTAAAACCTCCGGAGGTGCTGGATGTTCCACGCGTTCTGGACAGGTACTCCCTCCTGAGTCTCCAAGCGCGCGGAGCCGGGCCTGGAAACATGAACAACCTTGAACGGGCCCTCCCACATGGGAGAGAGCTTATGCAGTCCCTCCCTGGAGAGGACCCGCCGGAGCACGAGGTCCCGTACCTCGAGAGTTCTGGGGCGGATGTTGCGGCAGTGGTATCGCCGCAGTGCTTGTTGGTACCTTGCCGCCCGCAGCGCGGCTTCTCGACGACGCTCCTCCCCCAGCATGAGGTCCATCCTCTGCATGGTGTCCTGCTGTGTCTCATCGAACGCCAGGACCCACGCGGAACGATGCCTGACCTCGTGAGGGAGGACCGCTTCGGCTCCGTAGACCAGGAAGAAGGGGGTCTCCCCAGTCGGCTTGGTCGCGGTTGTGCGGATGGACCACAACACGGACTGAAGCTCGTCGTGCCAACCTCTGCCGCAGGCCTCCAGTTTCTTCTTGAACGTCCTGGTCTTGAGGCCCCTCAGGACTTCTGCGATGGCCCGCTCAGCCAGGCCGTTGCTTCGGGGGTGCGCCACCGAAGCGTAGCATATCTACGTTCCAAGGTTAGCACAGTATGTTTTGAAGAGGTTAATGGTGAACTGCGAACCGTTATCGGTAATGATGCGGTTCGGCACCCCGAACCGGCTCACGATGCCCTTGATGAACTTGACCGCAGAACCAGCAGGGATGGTGCAGACGGCCTCGACTTCAGCCCACTTGGTGAACTTGTCCACGGCGACATAGAGGTAGCGATAGCCCCCTGGCGCTCAAGGAAACGGGCCCAGGATATCCAGCCCCCAGACTGCAAATGGCCACGTGAGGGGTATGGTTTGCAGACCTCCTGCCGGCTAATGGATCTGCTTGGCATGGAATTGGCAAGCCTCGCAAGCCTTCACTAGTTCGACAGCGTCATTGAGCGCAGTAGGCCAATAGAAGCTGCGGCGGAACGCCTTGCCGACGAGGGTCCGTGATGACGAATGATGCCCACAGTCTCCACCGTGTATATCTGCCAGCAGTTCCTTCCCTTGCTCCCTGGTGATGCAACGCAGGGACACATCGTTTGGTCGTTTCCGGTAGAGCTCTCCATCCCTGATGCAGTACGCTGTAGCTTGCCGCGCCACACGCTCTGCTTCCTCCTCCTTCTCCGGCAGGGTCCCTTGCGTTAAGTAGCTCCGGAGCTCTGTGATCCAGCACCCCTCCTGAGGCTCCATCGTCAGGAGCAGGCGTGCTCCTGAGGCCGGGCCACAGGCTGGGGCTCCCGAGGCAGGCGGCTGGGGAAGCTCCTCCCGAGGCTGTGCTGTGTTTGATAATGATGGCAGGGCCGAGGGCTTGAAGAGCCGCTCCTCGAAGACGCCCGGCTCCTGGGGCAACCGCCTGGAGGCTCGTTTGGCGATGTCGTCGGCCTCTTGATTAGTGCCGCGGGGCACATGCTGTAGCTCCAACCCCCAGAACTGTTTCTCCATCCTGCGGACCTCCGCAAGGTAGGCCTCCATGTGCTCATCTCTTGGCTTGTATACCTTGTTGGAGAAATTGACGAGGAGCTGCGAATCGCCCTTGATAGTAAGGCGCTTCACCCCCAGGGCAGCGGCGGCCTTCAAGCCCGCTATCAGTCCTTCGTATTCTGCTATATTGTTGGAGACCTTTTCACCCTGCTGGAAACAGAGCTGCACGGCGTAGTAAAGCTTGTCCTGAGTGGGAGATATGAGCACCGCCCCAGCCCCTGCGCCATGCCTGGAGAACGCTCCGTCGAAGTACATGACCCAGCCTTCTGGCGCCTCGCTTCCCGGGGAGAGGGATCGGTCCTCATCGGCCTTGAGGTCCGGTGCCTCCGTCCATTCAGCCACGAAATCTGCTAGCGCGGCTCCCTTGATGACCCTGGTCGTGCTGAATTCGAGCTGAAACGCTTGTAGTTCAATGTTCCACTCGGCGACCCTTCCGGCCGAGTTAGGGCTCCTGAGCACCCTTTCCAAGGGGTATGCTGAGACAACCTTGATCGGGTGACCCTGGAAGTAGTGTCGCAGCTTGCGTGAGGCTACCAGTAGCACGAGGAGGAGCTTCTGTGGCATGGGGTACCGTGCCCTCGCATCCCGCAACACCGTGCCGACGAAGTACACCGGGTGCTCGACGAGGCTTGGAGCGTCGGTGCTGGCGGCGTCCTCCGGAGGCCGTGGTGCCTGTTGAGGCGATGGGGCCTCCGGAAGCTGGTTGCCTGGGGGAGGGGCCTCCTCTGTTCCCGGCACGCTCCCCTGCGGCGGCTGATCCTCCTCAGCCATGGCAGCGATCTCCGCGAGTCCTTTTTGGTCCTGCCTTGCCTTGACACGGGTAGCAGCTGTGGCTTTGGTTCGATGCTCCTCCCTAACTGCCACCAGAGCCGCACTGGCGGAGTAAGGAGTGACGGCGAGGTAGAGTACCAAGGGCTCTTGAGGGCGTGGGGCCACCATCACCGAAGGGCTGGTTAAGTATCTCTTGAGATCTTGGGATGCCTTGTCGGCCTCTTTAGTCCATTCAAAGGGCCCCTTTTTCTTCATCAGCTGGAAGAAAGGCAGCGCTTGCTCCCCTAACCTAGAGATGAAGCGCCCCAGCACAGTCACGTGCCCCGTGAGCTTCTGCATTTCTCTGAGGGTCTTTGGTGGGCTCATGTCCTCGACTGCTTTGACCTTTTCTGGGTTGGCCTCGATGCCTCGGTGGGACACGAGGAAGCCCAAGAGCTTGCCCGAGGGGACTCCAAACACAAACTTCTCCGGGTTGAGCCGCAGGCTCACTGCGTTGAGACTCGCGAAGGTTTCCTCCAGGTCTTGTATCAGGGTCTTGGCCTCGCGAGACTTTACTACGATGTCGTCGACGTAAGCCTCCACATTCTTCCCAAGCTGCGGGCCCAAGGTGATGTGCATGAGCCGTTGAAAGGTTGCCCCTGCGTTGCGCAGTCCGAACGGCATGCATGTATAGCAGTACACCCCACACGGGGTCAGGAAGGCTGTCTTCTCCATGTCTTCCACCGCCATCTTGATCTGGTGATACCCGGAGAAGGCATCCAAGAAGCATAGCAGGTCACACTCAGCGGTGGAATCGACGATCTGATCGATGCGAGGGAGCGGGAACGGATCTTGCGGGCACGCTTTGTTAAGGTTGGTGAAGTCGACACACATGCGCTCCTTCCCTCCCTTCTTTGGCACAACCACGGGGTTGGCCAACCAATCTAGATATCGGACCTCACGAATAACCCCCGCGGCTTCTAGCTTGCGGGTCTCCTGGACGATGAAGGCCTGCTTTTCAGTGGACTGCCTCCTCGCCTTCTGCTTCACGGGGCGCACGTTGGGGCACACGTTGAGGTGGTGCTCAATTACGCCCCGTGGGATCCCTGCCAACTGATCGGGCTCCCAGGCGAACACCTTCTTGTTTGCGCGCAGGAACTTGACCAGGGCTTCCTCCTGCTCAGGCCCGAGGCTGGCGCCTATGGTGAAAGTGGCGTCAGTGGACCCGTCCTCGTCGACAGGTATCTGCTTGGTCTCTGCCTTGTCTTGGGTGAACAACTGCTTCTTCTTGGTCGGCGCAGCCCCCTTGGGCTTGGGGGCTTCTGCGTCGGCGGGCCGTGCCGCCGCCGCCGTCTTGAGGGCGAGCTTGAGTACTCGCAGCGCATCTCCGGTGTCTCCGGGCACGGTGAGGACGTCGTTGCTCCCGGGCATCTTCATGAGGTTGTACGATGGGTGAGTCGCGGCCATGAATTTGGCCAGTGCTGGATAGCCGAGGATGGCGTTGTAGGGGAGGCCGATGGGGGCGATATCGAAATCGACCAGCTCTGTGCGGAAGTTGTCGTAGGTGCCGAAAGTTACCGGGAGCCGGATCTGTCCCAAGGAGCTGGACGACCCGCCTCTGATGCCCGAGAAAGGCCGGCTGGGTTGCAGCCACTCCCGGGGTATGCAGAGGAGGTTGAAGGCCTCAACTGAGAGCACGCTGAGGCCCGCGCCGCCGTCGATGAGAGTCCTAGTAACAGCCTGGCAGATGGTGGGCGTGCAGAGCATGGGGAGCGCACCCGAGCAGGCCGAGTTGGAGGGGTGATCCTCAGAGCTGAAGGCCAGCCTGACCGATGGCTCCGACCGGCCCGGGGGAGCCCCCTGCCGCGTGGAGGCGGCGCCGACCCGGCGGACGAATGGCTTGACGTGGTGGCTGGAGGGCGGCGCCTGCGAACCGCCCAGGAGGGCCGCGACGACCGAGGGAGCCGACGCGATGGGGTGGGTGAGGGAGAGGCCGCGTGGCTCTTCCCAAGAGGCCACGGGGGGATGCTGGGACAATGCTTGCTGCCCGTTCCCCGCCGGGCCGATGGCGGCGTTGACGACAGGTGACGGGGAACGGCGAGGACGCCCGCCGACGGGAGCCGTCTTGACGACTCCGAAAGCGAGGGCGGCTCGGCGCCCGGCGCGGGCCCGACGAGCGTCTGACATGGACGCGATGGTCGGAGAAGAAAAGGGCGACGAGAGGCGAATTCCGGCGCACCCCTACCTGGCGTGCCAAATGTCGGATTTCGGGTTTCGGCAGACCCTTGAGGTTCGAACACTGGGGTGCGCGCGGAGATTTCGCCCTCTATCTACCTGCTCCTCGCCGAATCGCTAGGTTCTAAACTACGAAAGAAACAACACAAGAGACACAAGGTTTATACTGGTTCAGGCCACCATTGTGGTGGAATACCCTACTCCAGTGTGTGGTGTCGTGGATTGCCTCTTGGGCTGATGATGAACAATATAAGGAAGAACAACCTCACGAGGGTCTGTTCTTGGCTGGTGCCACGAACTGCTAGGAGGAGTTCGGTCGCTCTATCTACTGGTTTCTTGGTGAGGATCCAGATGCCTCTACCCTGGGGGTGGCTAGTCCTATTTATAGGCAAAGGCCATGGGCCTCTCCCCAAATATTAAGCGGGAAGGGCGCCAACAATTGGCCATTTTGAAGGGGAACAGCGGGTACACCTATCCTGACTAAAGTTGGTCCTCGCCTATCAAAGGCTCTGGTGGTGACGCCTGCTTGGGCTCCACAATGACTTCCTCCCTGCCGTTGGGCTGGTCTTGGTCTTGTTGCACCGAAATGGGTGCCTTTTCTTGATGCTCTCGCTTGCGCTTGCTCCCTTTGCACCAAAGAGGAAAGGAAGACACTGTGCGGGCTGGCGCCCGACTGGCGCACTTGGTCGTCATGGCTTGCGTCATGGGCACCTCGCGAGGTACCCCGCCTTGAACTCTCCGCCTCCTCGTGAGCCAGCCTGATGAGGCTGTGCGTGAAGAAGCTCCTTGTCGTCCGCCCCGTGAGGCTTGGCCCCTCACGAGGGTCTTGAGCTTGTGTTGATGAAGATGGGCTGTACTGGGACCCCTTTGAGCCACGCCGCAGGCCGCAGGCAGGCAAGTCTGGGGACCCCCGTTCCCAGAACGCCGATAGCCAAACTCTCCGGCTGGGCGGTTTCGTCATGGCCACCCGTTCGGCCATCGCGCTGATGATGACATCTGAGGTCATCAAAAACAACCTCCGCGTCAACCCGGAATTCACCGAGCAGATGGATCCAATGGAACTCTCCTCCTTGAACGAGCTCTTGGATCGCATCGCCACCCTAGGAGTTGTTACGGATTATGATCGGATCGGACTTAAACCCGACATAAGGGAGGTTAACTCTCCGCCGGTCACCCATCAGATAGCGGTGGTGGAGGAACAAAACGGCAATTCTCCCTTTGTTTTGAGGATGAACTATGTCCGGATTCCCGAGCTCTCTAAGCCGGATACCCGTCTACGGGAGGACGTGGCCCAGGCTCCGAACTTAGAATCGGGCAGCGGGCCACAAATATTGGGCAATACCCTGGAGCCCGAGCTGCCAAGCTCAGGAGCTCCTTCGCCCCTAGGTCCCAGATTGGGTCAGAATGCGGACTTAATTTCACCCACCCACCCAGACGCAAGCGATCTTTCCCACATTAGACAAGAGCCCCAAGAGATAGTACACCACTTCTGGGCCAGATTCCTCCTTGTAATGAGCAAGGTTAAGGATTGTCAGGAGGAAGACACAATCTCATTCTTTCGCAAAAATTGCACAGACAAGGGAATTCTCAATGCCATAAGTCGCCATGACATAGCACACTTTACCGACCTGGCGGCCATAGTACAGAAGTACTGCGCGATGGAAAGCGCCTGGAAGACCCAAACAAAATTTTGGGATCCTCCGGCCCTAACTAAACCCCTCGTCCAAACTAAAAGGGTGCGCTCTTACAAGTAACCCAACCCAATTACAAAGAAGCCAAAGCCCTCTACAGGGCGTGGAACCGTACTGGAGGGATGGCTCAAAAGTCCATGCAAAATTCACAGCACACCGAACACCATATCAACACACAGCCTTAGAGCATGTTGGATACTCCGGCAGGTAGCCAAGAGCAGCGAGGACCTTCTCATCGACAATACCGCAGAACACCATCCTGCAGAAAATAACAATACAGTACTGACCGTCTTCGAGACTTTCGCCTCAAACAACAAGCGCAAGCAAGCGCTCTGCAGCCTCGCCGAAGTCTGTCACGTCGCAGCAATAAACCCGTGGAACGATACGGCCATAACCTTCAACGCCAGCGCGAACCTCAATTCCGAGTAGTCCGAGCACCATCCGCATTGGTCCTTAGTCCAATAGTGGATGAATTCTGGCTTACTAAAGTGCTGATGGACGGCGGCAGCAGATTAAACCTCATCTATGAGGAAACTCTTAACAAAATGGAAATAGATAAGAGCCGCATTGAGCAAAGAAGCACGACCTTCAGGGGAATCATCCCTAGTCGGGAAGCACGATGCGCAGGGAAAATCACATTAGATGTGGTATTCGGCACACCGGAGAATTATAGGTCCGAAGAAATCACATTCCAAGTGGCCCCTTTTAGCAGTGGATATCATGCCCTCTTGGGGCGAGAAGCATTCACAAGCTTCCAAGCTATACCCCATTACGGGTACATGAAGCTCAAGATGCCGGGGCCCAATGGAATCATCACTCTAGCCAGTGATCCGGACATAGCACTCCAGGCCGAAAATAAAATTGCCGCACCAGCCCTGGAGGCATTATCAGAAGCCCTCGCGGCCAAAGAGTTAACTGCGCTGTGCTCCGCAGTAGACAGGGACGACGTGATACTTGACAAACGACCCAAGTCTACCTCTTTTAAACCAGCAGACGAAATAGTCAAATTTCAGGTCCACCCAACGGACCCCACAAAAACAGCATCAATTGGGGCACAGCTGAACCCCACAATAGACGCCGCACTACGAGAGTTCTTGCGTGAGAATTGGGACATTTTCGCCTGGCATCCTTCAGACATGCCAGGTATCCCACGCAGGCTGGTCGAACATAGCCTAAACATACTAAAGGGACACAAGTCGGTCAAGCATACTCTTCAGCGCTTTTCAGAACCCAAGCGACAAGCCATGGGAGAGGAGCTAGCCAAGCTACTTGAGGCCAGTTTCATTAGAGAAATAAAACATCCGGACTGGCTAGCAAACTTGGTGATGGTACCAAAGAAGGACAAATCCTGGCGCCTATGCGTCGATTTCAAAGACCTTAATAAGGCTTGCCCTAAGGATCCCTTCCCCCTCCCCCGCATCGATCAAATTATCGACGCTACCACAGGACACGATTCATTGTCTTTCCTCGACGCATACTCCGGATACCATCAAATCAAGATGGTGGAGTCCGATCAAGCTGCAACGGCATTTACCACTCCATACGGTCCCTTCTGTTTTAACACCATGCCTTTCGGGCTCAAAAATGCCAGTGCAACCTATCAACGCATGATTCAGACATGCCTGGAAACACAAATCGGCAAAACAATGGAGGCTTACATAGACAATGTGGTCATTAAAACTAGACACGTCGAATCAGTAATAGATGACTTGAGGCATACGTTTGAATATCTCCGAACATACGACATCAAGCTCAACCCGAAAAAATGCGTTTTCGACGTACCAGCCGAAAACTCTCGGGCTTTATTGTCTCCAATAGAGGAATCGAAGCAAATCCAGCTAAAATCCGAGCTCTATCACAGTTGGCTACCCCAACAGACCTCAAGCAAATCCAGAAATTAACTGGATGTGTGGCTGCCCTAAGCCGCTTTATCTCCCGATTAGGAGAAAAGGCCCTACCTCTTTATCGCCTTCTTCGATGCACCGAACACTTAGAGCGGGCGGATGCGGCTACGGCGGGGCTGGAGGAAATAAAAGCCCTCTTGACCACCAATCCAATTCTGGCAGTACCAAATGTCAACGAACCCATGTTGCTATACATAGCTGCAACACACCAGGTTGTAAGCGCAGTGCTCGTCATCGAACGAGAGACAGATGGACATAGATTCCCATTACAAAAGCCGGTATACTACGTATCTACTGTCCTCACTCCATGCAAGTCATGGTACCCACATTATCAAAAGATAGCATACACAGTCTTCATGGCATCCCGAAAACTATGACACTACTTTCAAGAGTGTTCCATCACGGTGGCCTCCGAAGTATCACTCAATGACATAATAAATAACCGCGATGCCACGGTCCGGATTGCAAAATGGGGTATCGATCTCGTCCCGTTCGACATAACATACAAACCATGGCGGGCCATTAAGTCGCAAGTACTGGCTGACTTCATCGCCGAATGGACAGATGCCGAACTCCCTAAAGAGTACGGCGTGTACTCCAATTGGATCATGCACTTTGACGGTTCTAAGATGCTAGCTGGTCTAGGGGCTGGCATCGTCCTGACGTCCCCCACCGGAGATACAGTCCAATACATACTCCAAATACTTTACACAGATTCCAACAATGTAGCAGAGTATGAGGCTTTGTTGCACGGTCTTCGGATGGCAGTCTCCATGGGCATTTAATGCCTCGAAGTACGCAGGGATTCAAATCTTGCAATATCTCAAATAAATGGAGACTTTGACGCCAATGACCCGAAAATGGCAGCTTACCGTAATGTCGTTCTCAAAATGTCATCTCGATTCGAGGGGCTCGAATTCCACCATGTGGTTCGAGAAAACAATCAAGCGGCGGATATCCTTGCTAAACGTGACCCCGTCCCACCAAATATTTTTTGGAAAGGCTGTTCAAGCCATCTGTGGTATGGGAAGGGGAGCCCGGCAATACTCGTCCGGATCCGCATACAACCCCAGATCCTGAACAATCTGATGTAATCGGAGGCTCCACCACCGAAATCACACCTTCGGCCCACGTGATCATGGCGGTCATTGCCCCGTGGACAGAACCCTTCCTAGCATACTTAAATAGGCAGGAACTCCCAGAGGACCAAAATGAGGCACGCTGCATTGTGCGGCGCTCTGAAGCCTACAAAGTCCACGAGGGAGAGCTTTATAACAAAAGCGCAACTGGAGTGCTCCAAAGGTGCAGCTCCGAAGAGGAAGGGCGACAAGTCTTGGCTGAAATTCATGTCGGACTCGGCGGCCACCATGCCACAGCTTGGGCGCTCGTAAGCAAGGCCTTCTGTACATGTTTCTACTGGCCGACAGCCCGGGCAGACGCACAAGACCTTGTCCAGGACTGTGTCGGTTGCCAGCTTTTTGCAAATCAAATCCATATGCCGCCCACCGCCCTCCAAACAATCCCCATAACTTGGCCCTTTGCGGTCTGGGGGCTCAATATGGTTGGACCCCTTAAAGGAGAAAGCCATAAGAAGAAATACCTATTGGTCATGGTCGATAAATTCACCAAATGGATAGAAGCCAAACCAGTTAAAACGGCCGAATTCGGACCAGTGATAGACTTTATATCCGGGGTCGTACACCGCTACGGTGTCCCCCACAACATCATCACCGATAATGGCTAAAACTTTACAGCCGATGAGGTGAAAACCTGGCGCAGCAAAATGGGCATAAAACTTGATTACACCCCCGTCTATCACCCCCAAACAAACGGTCAAGTCGAACGAGCGAATGGTCTTATTATGAGCGGCATTAAACCCAAACTAGTGCGATCCTTGAAGGAATCAGATACGCACTGGGTCGAGGAGCTTGACTCCGTATTATGGGGGCTGCGGACCATGCCAAATCGCACAACCGGATACACACCATTTTTATGGTGTACGGTGCAGAGGCAGTGCTACCCTGCGATATCATCCATCATTCACATAGAGTGCACATGTACTAAGAGAGAGAAGCCGAGCTAGATCGGCAGGATAGCTTAGATGCCCTGGAGGAGGAGCGTGACGTCGCGAAGGCCCGTTCCACATTCTATCAACAGCATGCTCGAAGGTATCAAAGCAGAGAAGTGCGGGCCAAAACTTGTAACATTGGCGAACTCGTTCTACGCCTACGAGAGAAGAAAAAGGACAAGCTCAAGCCCAAGTGGGAGGGCCCCTTCATCGTTGACAAAGTTCTCACTGGAGGTGCGTACCGTCTGCGTGATGCATCAGACAATCAACTCGAGCCGAACCATGGAACGCGGCCAGACTCTGAAGATTCTACGCCTAGTGTCGAAGTCCGTGTTTGTCTCCTTACCTCCGTCTCCCTTTTTAAATTATATCCTCTCTCTCTGCCTTTTACATTTATAACCTTAAAATCTTCAAGTATGCTTTGACCGCACACTCTGGCCGCGCTATGCGCGCTCAATATACCTGGGGGCTTCTTACACAGAAGCATAATTGTCTTCTGGGCTTTATGCCCACCACATACGCATCACTTCTCCGTATGTGCCTTTTTTCACCACTATATGCATCGATATGACTTAAGATTTGGCCAAGCTGGGTTGCCTGGCTCTTGTGTTTGTGCCCTACGTTCCCGTTAATTCGGCTAGGGCATAAGGGGAGCACCTCTGCGATTGTTACTGCTGGGTCAGCCGGATGTGTACCTCAGACTGGGTGAAGCCGAAAGCTAGCGTTCTTAAGGGAATATTCGATCGGTGAACAAAAGATGTATTTTACCTATTGCAAAACATGCCCCCATATGCTTATACCCTGCGTAAATTTTCGCAGTTCGAACATGCACATCAATGCATGCACACCCAGGGAAAGGAACCCTTAACGGAACTATTCTCCCTGGAAGATGTTTCTTACTACCCATGTAATATAACATAACTAGTTGGGTACTTGTCTGTTCAAGCACTTATGACCCCTACGCCTGGTTTCCACGCATGACCCGGTTTTCATGTAACCGAGCGGGTATTCGGATACACTCCGGACTGTCGAGTCCAGAGGTTGAAGCGAAAAGGTCGGCCAAGACAAATGATTTACAATCCGGCTAGGGACAAAATATGTCCTTCGAAGTACAATGTCATTTAGACTGACTAAATTCTTCTTCTATACCATCCAACAGGCTGTCTAGCCTACAGTCCTGTTGGGAATACTTAGCGGCTAATGCTACTTGGTCATACACCAGATGTACAGGGATCTCCTTCCCATCTGAACCTACAGGTCCGACCTCGGGCATGTGGTTCGGGTCAGCCTTGGTGTACCGCGTCTTCACCATGGCCCAGGCTTCCATTGCGCCTTGCCGGCAGACCGATATCTTCCATAATCAGAAGCGCTGCCGCGCTCCCTGGAGCCTCTCCACAAGCTCCGCCATGCCTCCTGGCAGGGAGGCGGATGGCCACAAGGCCTGGGTAATGCTCCGCATCACCTGCCGAACTTGTTTGTGCAGTTGTGAGAGCTCCGGCAGAATATCGCCTGCTGATCCGGGCATCTCCTCCTCGGGACGGCCTGCCAGCATGCCTACAGACATAATTCTGTTAGCACGCTTCTTTGCTGAACTTTATAGTGGTTCGTCAGGGCACTTACTGAATATGCCGCGCCTTAGCCTCTTATTCTCCTTTACGGAGTCAGCAAGCTGGGCCTGAACATCCTTTAATTCAACGTCCAGTCGGACGTTCGCGTCCTGGAGAGTATTTATCTCCTTCATAACCTTTGTAAGCACACGCTGGCCAGCCTTCAGCTATCGCCGAACATGTTGCTCGTCCTCTGGTACAATCTCCGGATTGCCTCCGGGATTGTCTGCAGATCCTATTGTTAGAATCGCATTCATGCCAAACACTTAACTCGTACATGCCATGACATTATTTTCCGTTAAAGCAAACATTACCAGATGGGACCTTCGCAGACTCCTCCATCACGGCAATTGCGGCCCGCAATTGGGCCTTGCACTCCTCCAGCTCTTTGGATAGTTGGGTATTATTCTCTGTCAGAATCTATGCACACGAGGATCCTTAAATCAGTTGTGCCAACTGTTTCAAGTCTTAGGGGCTACTGATATACATACTTATCAAATTTTCTTACCCGTATATCCTTTACGTACTGGTCCGTGGCCCTGGCAAGGCCACCTTGAGCAGCCCGGATGTACGTGTCCCCTGAGTTGAAGGCATTGAACGCCTCTTCAGAGAAATTAGGGTCGCGTAGTGCGGCCCGTCGGTGCCTATGATTTATGGCACTCTCCACTTTGGAGTTTGTAGCGGAAAATATATCCGCATCCTCTGTAGGAGGATCGTCCGTGTTGACCTCCGCCCTTGAGTCCGGCCTCAGAGTTCGGCTGGTGGAAGCGGGACTGGCAGGCTCTCCGGATAAAGTCTGGCAAGCGCTCTTTCTGTCAGAAGGCAGTGGACATCGTTATATTTTAACAACGATAAATTTGTGGCAGGTTTTTAAACATACCTTTGCAACAGCGTCTCGGTCCTGACCGCCTTCCTTTTAAGCCTACCCGACTTCGGTGCCCCTTGTTGGCGAGTCACTGCGGGTTCAGCTTGGCGCCCAGATGGCCTTCCCTGTAAGACGCAATACATGTGCGGTGGGTGAAGTGTAAAGAGGGAATCCTTTTCGGAAGTTGGGACTGTGGCTTTACTTACCTGGGATACAGGGAGTAGGCCAGGATAATCGGCTGTGATGGCCACCATCACACCATCGCAGCTCAGCTGGTAAAATGTCCTATCAACAAGCTCCACAAATGTGTCTGGATCTTCTTCGAGTCCGGGGTCGAGAGCCCGGTTAGGGTCCTCTGGCTGTGGAGATGGGCTGTGAACATCCTTCATAGCCCTTCGCAGTTCCTGCTATGAATTGATGAACTAAACATCTGTGCTAAAAATGTAGGAAAGATTGGAATAAAAGATAGCGACTCACCCAGCTTGGGGGGTTGTACATGGAGAATCCATCCCGTGGCTTGATATGGATAAACTCCTCCTCTTCTCATTTGTACAAAACGGACAGTATCTTCGCCAGAGCGGCGGGAGAATCCGGACCTTTACGGCCGCAGCGGGTGGCATCGTCTTCTCGGCTGAAGTGCCACATGGGTTTTCCCCGATATTGAAGTGGCTGCACTCCCCACATTATGCATATGGACATAACTTCAATTATTGTCAGTCCTGATTTGGCCAGTGTATTTATCCTGTCCATCAGGAAAAGGATCTCTCTCTTATCTTCCTCCTGGGGGCTCCTGGAGTGCCAGCTGTGGCGTTTCTTCAATGGGGCATTTACAAACTCGGGAAGGCCCTTCCGAACAGGGTCCAGAAGAGGGACGTCCTCCACGTAGAACCATTCTGAGGGCCAGTCTTCGGATGTCTTCTTTGGAGTGCCGGATAGATATCAGGTCCCGGCGATGCGCCATATTTCGGCTCTGCCCACTTGATATACCGACTCCTTCTGAGTACGGGGTACGAGACAGAATAGCCTCTTCCACAGCTCGAAATGGGCCTCGCAGCCCAGGAAAAGCTCGCAGAAGGCAACGTAGCCTGCGATATGCAGTATGGAGGCTGGGGTAAAGTTATGCAGCTGGAGGCCGTAGAACTCCAGGAGCCCGCGGAGGAAAGGATGGATTGGAAATCCGAGCCCCCTCAGCAAGTAGGGGACAAAGCTTACCCGCTCTCCCTTGTATGGGTTTGGAAAGCTCTCCGCTTGCTCCCCGCCATTATAAGTGGCTAGTCCAGCTCGGACGGGGACCACGTATGCAGGTGGGAGAAACCCCTTGGTCTGCAACCCTACTAATCGGCTGTGGGGAACAGAACATCTCTCCCAGTCGCCTGGCCTAGTGCTACGGGAGCGAGAGGAGGAACCGTGACGGCCGGCCATGGTGGTGTCGATTTTTTCGGGCGCGCTCTGATGAATACTCGCTGGGAGGAGATGGTGTGATTTGGATCTGAGAATCCTCGTCCCTTTTATAGATGATTTACTCACATGGTTGGGGTGGCAAATGTAAAAATGCCTCGACTTCTCGCATTCGCTCGACACGTGGAAACAACCGTTATTAAAGCACAGAAGCCGAGGAGCACGACATTGATGAGGAGCCGGACACTGCTTGTTACAACAATGCTCTGGAGGATTTGGAGAAGAACCCGCCTTGCAATGCCGAAGACAATCTGCGCGCCGGACTCATCGTCATTGAAGCCTGGTTTGGGGGCTACTGAGAGAGTCCTGGATTAAGGGGTCCTCGGACAGCCAGACTATATACTTTGGTCGGACTGTTGGACTATGAAAATACAAGATTGAAGACTTCGTCACATGTCCGGATGGGACTCTCCTTTGCGTGGAAGGCAAGCTTGGATGTTTGGATATGTAGATTTCCTTCTCTGTAACCGACTCTGTGTAACCCTAGCCTCCTCCGGTGTCTATATAAACCGGAGGGTTTAGTCTGTAGGACAACAACAATCATAATCATAGTCTAGCTTCTAGGGTTTAGCCTCTATGATCTCGTGGTAGATCAACTCTTGTAATACTCATATCATCAAGATCAATCAAGCAGGAAGTAGGGTATTACCTCCATCGAGAGGGCCCGAGCCTGGGTAAAACATCGTGTCCCTTGCCTCCTGTTACCATTAGCCTTAGACGCACAGTTCGGGACCCCCTACCCAAGATCCGCCGGTTTTGACACCGACATGCGGCTCCACCAGCTGCTCACGTGCTTGGCAGCGCGGCGGCATCATGAGGACGGACTGCAGACGACGTGAGCGGGCGAGTCTTCGACTTCATGGTACAGGGATGGTGGCGACATGGCGGTAATGGGCGAGAAATTGTTGGCTGGAGCAGGCGGGCGCCGGCATGCGCAACGGCGGCGGCGACATATTGATGAGTGCGTGTATGGGAGCTTACTTTAGTTTTATATTGGGTTTGTCAAACTTAAAAGAAAACCGTACTAGTACACGTAAACATTAGACTGAGGCAGCGCTTATATTAGTTACCACAGCCATGATACGGAATCCTGTGCAAGCGCGTGAACCGCGGCCGCGCGGTCGATCGAACGGTGCGTCACCGTGTCGCACTCGAAGGACATCCACCGAACCTTTTTGTGTGTGTGAAAACAATCCCCGAATATTACGCAACTTTTTTTCCTGGAAAAGTTCTTGACGCTACAATATTTCCATATATTTGAATTTAGCTCCAGTTCATGTTTATTTGGATTTGGACGTTTTAGGGGCGCCCTAGTTTTTTCTATACTGATTTTGTGTATGTAACTGAGAGAGAACGTGTGTATGTGTCCATATGTGTGTTGTGGCGGAAGGGTAATATGGAGACGGTGTGCGTGTGATAGAGACATAGAGAGGTGTGAATGTGCAAATGATCATGCAAGAGTGAGACATAGACAGATGCCGTTATGTTGTGTATACATGAGAGAACAATCTTCTATTTTACTTGTGTGTCTGTGTGTGTGTCTGTGTGAGAGAGAGAGAGAGAGGAGCATCCGTAACACAACAACCATCTCTCTTGATTCGTCCATCCCTCGCATGATCGCATGTAACACATGCATCAACACGCACATTTTGACACCCTCACCCAGCCCCTGCCCACCTCAAGGCCCGCACGTCGCTCTCTATCTCGTATGCACAATCTCTTCGTGAAAACCCTGTTTAGCATGTAGCTTTCCGTCACATACACACACATTTCTCTCCATAGGTTTGTTTTCTCTCAATATCTGACACACACACACACACACACACACACACACACCGCACACACACACACACACCGCACACATACACACACCCTCCCCCGAGCTCACAATTCATCCCCATCCAAGGTTATATGGAGACCACTCTCACTTGTGCTTCTCTGCACCCCAGCATGCACAACACCTCAATCTTCAAAGACGGCGACCACACTGCGCTAGAGAATGTGGGGCCACTTGGAAGCAGGATGATGTGACGACGGCTGACTGACTCCTCCCCCCATCCTCTCTCCCCCGCACAAAATTACCAATCCCTCTCTCCCCCGCACAAAATTATTAATCCCTCAACCCACCAGCTCCTTCCCCTCTCGTCCATGTTTTTCCAGCTCTCTCATCAAACCTGTTGTCTCTTCTCCTTCCACGTGTACAGAATCCGGATGCACATGCATCTCACATATATTACATGTCTCCATCTTTCTCACAACCTCTCTCTTTCTCTCTCTCTCTCTGTCTCGTTAGGTTTGTCTCCTACTCTCTCGTCCACATACATACAATCTTTCCCGCCTTATCTGCTCCATCTTTGCAAGCTCTCTCTAAACGTTTCATTCACACATTGCGATATGTTCAAAATGTTGCTTTTATAATGGATGATGTAGAGTTATGGTTGATTTTGTTGCATCCTCCAAAGTAATAACTATGAAATGCATTTAGATTCTCATTTGACTGGGATTATGTGAGTTTGAGCATAAAGTACTATAGACCTCGTATACATCTTGGAATTCGACAATGATTGTAACTATTGAATTGTATAGACCATTACATTCGAAGTCAGTAGCCTAATATATTTATTTCACAATTAAAACAAGTGATTAATTCACTACAAACTAAGAAAACAAATGTGTACTCCCTCCGTTTTTATTTAAGTCCGCGTGTTAGCATTTGTCAAAGTCAAGTTTTGTAAACTCTCAGAAAGTTTATAACAAAAAATATTAACATATACAATAACAAATAAATACCATTAGATTCATTATTGAATGTACTTTCACATCATACATATTTGTTATGGTAAATGTTTATATTTTTCTATAAACTTGGTCAAACTTTAGGAAGTTTGACTTTGGTCAAACCTAATATGCAGAGTTAATAAAAACGGAGGGAGTACTAGTAGTTACTAGTACTACTCGCTAGTTGCTTAGCTGAATCACCCAGCACACCACATGGGGAGTTCAGTGTCACAAAATTTTGAGGTCGGCAGGAAAATCTCCCGCAACCCTGATTCGTGCAGTGGGAAGTTACCATCATAGCCTTCGGAAGAGGCCTACGGATGATGCTTGGTAGGGGGATGTTTTCATAACTTCAGGTTCACCCTACACAGCCAACCCCACCCCAGCACATAGAGTAATACGGACGTCCGAGTAGTACACCTGAATACTCCCCATTTTCTATCCCTACCGCAAAATAGACTTCTCCACGGCACCACAACCTTCGTGCTCCTCCCCTTCTACATCGGCGCACTCGTCCACCGCAGCGCATCTGCCTCACCGACAACCTTGCCGCACTGGAGCCGTTCAACCGTCGTTGTCATACACGGAGCCTCTTCCCCGGCACCGTCTTCCACGGTCTCGGATCTGCTTCCCGAAAGCCGACGCCAAGCGCAGAAGCACCACCGTCATGGACAATGAACTGACTCCCATTGCCGACCATGATGCATAGAGGCCGCCGCGACCATCGTTCTCCTCCTCGATTGGTAATGTGTGTATTGAATCACTTAGTAGTGCATGTGCAGTTCCAATTTTGTTCATACCTACCCTTCAAATTTCCTGGTTGCTATTGTTCCCGTAAAAGTAATTGGTTATAGCCTCCATTGTCCAACAGAATATCAGCTTGTGATTGTGCGTCGCTCATATATCATGCTGTGCTTGGGTAGGTTCTTCATCTGCAACCAGTAGTGTGGCAAATGATGGAAAGTTTTTTAGAACTAGCAAGATGCCCATGCGTTGCATGCATCAAGATGCATTTGTATAAGTAGTTTATCTTGTGGGAGAAAAGGATGAACGAGGGAAGGCCTTATTTGCAAATCTAGAGAGGGGTGTGGGTATCTTTCTGCAAAATTGCCATAGTTTCCTTCCTATTCGTTGGATATAAATCGGACGACCTATATTGCAGGACGGCAGACACACCATCATCACCAACTCCGTTTTTAGAAGAAAAAAAGTAGAGAGTAGAGAAGTAGAGATAAATATAAAATATAAAATAAATATAACAGTAGAGAAGAGAGTAGAGATAGCAGGGACATCGGGAAAGGATCGCCGCGCGCGGGAAAAAGCGGCCGGGCGTGCGCTAGTTTTGGCACGCGGCGTCCGGCGCGCTTTATAAAATCCAACACCCTCCCACCACTCTGTGCCTTGCCACCACTCTCTCCCCGCTCTGTGCCTCGCCACCGCTCTATCCCCGCTCTTTCTCGCCTCACCGCCGCTGCACCACCATGCCGCCGCGTCGCCGGGAAACTTGGGGATACCGTGGCGTCCGTGCGCGGCCCTCCGGTGGCTTCTCCGCCGAGATCCGGTTCCGCGGGTTGTGCCTCGGCCTCGGCAATTTCGACACCGCCTACAAGGCCGCCCGCGCGTACGACACGGCGGCGTGGCGCCTCCGGTGACCTCATAGAACATTGAACTTCCCCAACGTGCCGACGCGGGAGCGCGCGCAGGAGCTCGCGCCTCTACCACAGCTTATCACCGACGAGGATCATCGCGACAACCAGAGGTGGGAGCACCGTCTCGGCATCGCCAAGATGCACGAGTAAGCCATGGCGCTATGGTGCCAACGCTTCCCGCAGGACATCATCAACGAGCGCGAGTTCTACGCGCAGAGGAGGGCGGAGAGGGAGAAGAGGAGGGCGGAGCGAGCCGCCTATCGCGAGGACAAGCGTAGGCGAAAAGCGGACACTCAATTAACCATGAGGCTAGGAGCAGTGTCGCCCTGGGAATCCGACGATGATCGGTATCTTCACGCCTACATTCAGACGTCGGAGGAGGACATCACCGAGGAGGAGTCGGACAATGAGGAGTAGTTGAATTATCTATTTTTTATCTATCTATGTTGAGAACTATCCTCTACTCTCTAGTCTCTACACTCTATCTCTACTTCTCGATCTCAGCACTGTAAACGCTTTTTTAAAGCGCCGCGCGTTGCGATTCTGTTGGAGATGCTCTAAGATGGCAGACGAGTGCTTTAATGTTGCCCACAAGATGCGTGAGTATTACTAGTAGTATGTTTTTCTTCCATGTTGAGATTTTAAAACCACGAGTGCGAACATGCAGAGGAGCAATGAAGACCAAACAGGGGATACTGGGGACATCTTCAAGGAGCATGGCAAGTAAAAGAGGAGCTGCACCGAACTTGTAAAACGAGCTTTGGTAAGTAACACCCTTTCAATTACTTTTGTTTAGCCTCGTGTTCTTCGATGTGTATATGTTCTAGTTTCTGTTTCTCTTAGCCTTGTGTTCTTTGATGTGTAATAAGAAGAGCCTTAATCATCCTAATGCTTTCGTTTTTAGCTTGATGTAGGAAGTGGGTGTTCTCACCTTGTAGTCTGTTTTTATATTTTTTTTCCTTTTGAATTCACTTCTCCGAGTCTTGTTTATCTGGCTTCTACTAAATGGATCTGGGTTGCTATGAGTATTGATCTAAAAAAGAAGTAACTTCATGTCAGGATGCAGTTCCTGCGAGGAGGGAAGTATGGTCAACCTCAAGATCATGTTTCCAAAATGAGGCTGGATTACACACAAGGTGCCAGTTCCCTAATGATGCTTGATTAGACACAAGGTGCAAATTCCCAGATGATGCTGGATTACACACAAGCCAGGTGGAGTCGTCAGCTGTTCGTGTCCTCGTGGCTCTAGTAAAGGCTGAAAGAAAGCATGCATCAACCCTTGAGAATGTAGCTAAGTTCCTGAAGAAGCAAAAAGAGCAATCAGATGCTCCCTTCACCCAAGCCAAAGAAGAGATGGAAGAAGCCAAAAATAAGCTAGCAGAGGCAGAGCAGGCTAGGCGTCTCCTGCTATCTAAAACTGTTGTCAATACAAATTTTCCTTCATAATAGCTAGGTTCAAATGTTTATCCAGTCAGCATGCCTGTTGTGATGTCCGTGCATCTACTGATGTGGCACAAAATATATTTTTTTGGGTCATGTAATAACAGCAATTACTTTCCAAACAATAACAGAGCATTGGACATGGTATAGTTCACGCACAAGCCCGACATTTCAAGTTCAACTTCCACATCAAACTCATGTTCACAGATATCTGCACATTCATAGATAATGTCCACAACCATGATTCACTTCAAAGCCAAAAAAATGTGAGGAGAGTTATAAATAAAGAAAAACCTCTAGTTCCTGCTACCAGTGCGAGCACAACAAGTCAAGACCATGCGTAATTAATTATATTTTGGTCATTTTTTGTGTTCTAAAATGCCGGCCGGCTCGCGGAAGGACTTGTTGTCGGCACACGCACGGATTCAATGGAGGCAGGTGGGGCAGTCTGAAGCCGGTTGCATGCGGCGAGGACGCGTGTTCAGCCGGGCCTGCAACGAGTGGGGCCCTCTTGGCCAGCGCACTGGTTCAATGCCTGCGCTATGAGAGGTCACGTATGTGTCAGAGCAATCGCTCCCTCCAGTCCTTTTTTGTTTTGGTATAACAAAATCTCATTTTCCATTCACATTTTACAAGTAAAATTCATGGACAAACTTTGACCCAACATACGTTGGGGACTAGTAAACCAGAACGGAGATAGTAGTTTTTTATCAAAGAAGGGTTTCCCCCTTCCAATTTTCATTACTGAAAACCAACATATAAACCATAGTATTTGCCCTAGAACTACCAGGTTCAACATCTCGCAACATAAACCCATACAACCATACGCCAAGGAGGTACTAGTAGTTATGAATTCCATTTTCGCTCCATACCAATCGTTCTAAAAACTACTTAGTACTTATAACGCGCCATTGAAAATCGGAACTCTTAACCCCGCTAAAAATGATATTTTAAACGTGGCTACTCAATCTATGGCAACTGGCGAGCCACCGCCTCCAGGTCATTCGCCTGTGGTCCCGACCATCAACTCCTACGGATCAAATTATTACACGAGCTGACTATTCCTATAAAGGTGCGCTCCACCGCGTACCCGGTACCCGCACATGCAGCAATCGTGCACCTAGGGTTTTAGGGTTTATTTGTTAACGGTGCCTTTATGTAACTCTCATGTGTGCGAGACAGCAAGAGACCAACTGCATGTGTGCGCCTCTTGTCTTCGTATATGTACTCCACCGTTTGTCTGGTGTCCAAAAAATTATACAGTGGTAATAATTGCTAGCAATGTGCCAATGCGTTGCCACACGATAAAAGTAGATTAATACATATTCACCGAATTGATAAAAAAAGAGCCTAGTTTTGAAATATGTATATCACTAAAAATATGTTATGTTTCACTCAAAATATATTCCTTTGGCGGTTTTGATGAGATAAGGGAGGAATGTTGTTGGTTTCAAGATTCGAGAAGTGGTATGTGTCTAATTTCTACTCTTACTAGCAAGATGCCCGTGCGTTGCATGGAACATCAAGATCTTGTGGGAGAAAAGGATGAACGAGGGAAGGCCTTAACTGCAAATGTGGAGAGGAGTGCGGGTAAATTGCCATAGTTTCCTTCCTATCCATCAGATATAAATCGGACGGCCTATATTGCAGGATGGCGGGCCCACCGTCATCACCAACTCTGTTTTTTTATCCCTACTCTTATAAAAAGCATAGTCGGTGATGATCGTGTGCCTGCGATCCTGCAAGATAGGCCATCCGATATATATCTGACGGATAGGAAGCAAACTATGGAAATTTTGCAAAAAGATACCCACACCCCTCTCCACATTTGCAAATAAGGCCTTCCCTCGTTCATCCTTTTCTCCCACAAGATAAAATACTCATACAAATGCATCTTGATGTTCCGTGCAACGCATGGGCATCTTGCTAGTTGTTGCAAAAAGCCCATGTGTGTGTGAGAGAGAGAGGGAGAGAGGAGGAGAACGGAGTGCATGTGTGACAAAGACACAAAGAGTGTATGCGCGAGAGGTATCAGCTTAAAATGAGGTGATAGTGTGTGTGTGCACGATCGAGAGGGCGTGTCTCAAGAAGGGAAGAAAAATCTACATAGATACAAGGAGCGGGAGAGAGACATGTATGCGATAGTGGAAGCACGAGTGTGCAGGTGTATAAACCTATCTGGAGGCTAGTCGATAAATGTTTGTGAGAGAAATACGAGTCGGAGCGAGAGTTTTGTGTGTGTATGAGAGAGAGACGGTAGTCGGGAAGGGGAGTGGAAGCAGGAGTTGTGTGTGTGTGTGAGAGAGAGAGAGAGGGGGGGAGTTTGTCTGACTGATAAACAAATGAATAATGTCAGTCTGGGATGGAGACGGAAAGGAGACCGCAACAAATGTTGTGTCTACAAGAGAGAGAGAGAGAGAGAGTAATTTTAGTGGTATGAGTCATATATAGAGACATATAGGGTGTGTGAGAGAATCCCATAGAGAGAAAAACAAAATGAAAAACGAGTGGAGACTGTGTGTGGCGGTGAAAAAGAAAGCTTAGGTACTGATACGTCTCCGTCGTATCTATATTTTTTTATTGTTCCATGCCAATATTATTCAACTTTCATATACTTTTGGCAACTTTTTATACTATTTTTGGGACTAACATATTGATCCAGTGCCCAGTGCCAATTCCTGCTTGTTGCATGTTTTATGTTTCGCAGAAACCCCATATCAAACAGAGTCCAAACAGGATAAAAACGGGCAGAGATCATTTTTGGAATATTTATGATTTTTGGGAAGAAAAACCAACGCGAGACGGTGCCCGAGGGGGCCACGAGGCAGGGGGGTGTGCCCCTGACCCTCGTGGGCACCCCGTAAGGCGGTTGATACTCTTCTTTTGCCGCAAGAAAGCTAATTTTTGGAGAAAAATCTGGGCCAAGGTTTCAACCCAATCGGAGTTACGGATCTCCAGATATAAAAAAACGGTGAAAGGGCAGAATCTAAGAGCACAGAAACAGAGAGAGATAGAGAGACAGATCCAGTCTCGGAGGGGCTCTCGCCCCTCCCATGCCATGGAAGCCAAGGACCAGAGGGGAAACCCTTCTCCCATCTAAGGAGAAGGTCAAGGAAGAAGAAGAAGAAGAAGAAGAAGAAGAAGAAGAAGAAGAAGAAGAAGAAGAAGAAGAAGAAGAAGAAGAAGAAGAAGGGGGCTCTCTCCCCCTTGCTTCCGGTGGCGCCGGAACGCCGCCGGGGGCCATCATCATCACCGCGATCTACACCAACACCTCTGCCATCTTCACCAACATCTCCATCACCTTCCCCCATCTATATTCAGCGGTCCACTCTCCCGCAACCCGTTGTACCCTCTACTTGAACATGGTGCCTTATGCTTCATATTATTATCCAATGATGTGTTGCCATCCTATGATGTCTGAGTAGATTTTCGTTGTCCTATCGGTGATTGATGAATTGCTATGATTGGTTTAATTTGCTTGCGGTTATGTTGCTGTCCTATTGTGTCCTCTGTGTCGCGCAAGCGTGAGGGGTTCCCGTTGTAGGGTGTTGCAATATGTTCATGATTCGCTTATAGTGGGTTGCTTGAGTGACAGAAGCATAAACCCGAGTAAGGGGGTTGTGGCGTATGGGATAAAGGGGACTTGATGCTTTAATACTATGGTTGGGTTTTACCTTAATGATCTTTAGTAGTTGTGGATGCTTGCTAGAGTTCCAATCATAAGTCCATATGATCCAAGAAGAGAAAGTATGTTAGCTTATGCCTCTCCCACATAGAACTTGCTATCGGTCTAGTAAAGTAGTCAATTGCTTAGGGACAATTTCACAACTCCTACCACCACTTTTCCACACTCGCTATATTTACTTTATTGCTTCCTAATCTAAACAGACCCTACTTTTTATTCACGTGCTCTTTATTATCTTGCAAACCTATCCAACAACACCTACAAAGTACTTCTAGTTTCATACTTGTTCTAGGTAAAGCGAACACTAAGCATGCGTAGAGTCGTATCAGTGGCAGATAGGACTTGAGAGGATATTTGTTCTATCTTTAGCTCCTCGTTGGGTTCGACGTTCTTACTTATCGAAAGAGGCTACAATTATCTACTACACTTGTGGGTTATCAAGACCTTTTTCTGGCACCATTGCCGGGGAGTCATAGTGTGGGGTGAATATTCTCATGTGTGCTTGTTTGCTTTATCACTAAGTAATTTTTATTTGCTGTTCTTAGTTGCTCTCTATCTTTATTTATGGATATGGAACACGAAATACAAAAAAATTAGGTGTACTTGCTACACATGGAGATGGGGAACCTCCTAAAACCCTCGATGCTCATTATGTGAAAGATATTATGTACTACTTTGATAATCCTAAGAAAACCCCATTCAATTATGTTATGGGAGACACGTTGGGTCAACCTGAATACTTTAGGGATTATTGCTTGACACAAAAAGGGAAACTATTATGGGATCAAATTCATATGTTGCATTGGTATGCTCGTCAACTATGCTTGAGATATGATTATACTTGTTGCTCTAGGATGAAGGCTCCACACCTTTCCTTTTCATGCCAATTTAATGATAATAAAACCTTGGCTTCTTATGCTAATGGTATATATGATTACTATGATGTGGAACAAATAGAAGAATTTGTTGCTTTTATGGGTGCTTATGAAATTGAATCTTTGTTTAAAATGTGTGAAAATCTTTATGATGTTGTTTACAGACCAGAAAATTTTGCTATACTTAAATACTGCTACGAGAATTATGAATTCAATTCCGATATTGATGCATTTATTGAGGAAGTCTCCGCTGTCCAAGAAGAGACTAATATTTTGCAGGAGTCTATGGAAGAAGAAATTGATGAAACTGTGAGCTCATTGGATGAAAAAGATGATGAGGAGAGCGAAGAACAAAGGGAGGAAGAGCGGATTAGCTACCCGTGTCCACCTTCTAATGAGAGTAACTCTTCAACTCATACATTGTTTAATTCCCCTTCGTGCTTACCGAAGGATGATTGCTATGATCCCTTTAATTCGTTTGAAATATCCCTTTTTGATGATGCTTGCTATGCTTGTGGCCAGGATGCCAATATGAATTATGCTCATAGAGATGAACTTGCTATAGTTCCTTATGTTAAACATGAAATTGTTCCTATTACACCCACGCATGATAGTCCTATTATCTTTTTGAATTCTCCCTACTACACTATATCAGAGAAGTTTGTGCTTATTAAGGATTATATTGATGGGTTGCGTTTTACTACTACACATGATAATTTTGATGAATTTAATATGCATGTGCTTGTTGCTCCTACTTGCAATTATTATGAGAGAGGAACTATATCTCCACCTCTCTATGTTTCCAACACGATAAAATTGCAAGAAACTATTTATACTATGCATTGGCCTTTACTATGTGTGCATGAATTGTTCTTTTATGACATGCCGATGCATAGGAAGAGAGTCAGACTTCGTTGTTGCTTGATATATGTTACTTTGTGCTCACTACTAAATTACAAATCATTGTTAATTAAAATTGGCTTTGATATACCTTGGGATCCGGGCGGATTCATTACTTGAGCACTATATACCTAGCTTAATGGCTTTAAAGAAAGCGCTGCGAGGGACACAACCCGGAAGTTTTAGAGAGTCATTTATTTATGTTGAGTGCTTTTATATCTCTCCCTAATAATAAAGCACAGATTGACTTTGTCGGGTTCACCATCACAATACGCTTCTTCCCGTGAATTTATGATTTCAGTTTTTTTCCACCTATATTATTTTCTACATCCTAGGTGGTACTATTTTACCTGTGTATAGTACATATATCTCTGTATATATCCGAGGTGGTACGTAAACAAGAACGATTTGTTGGACGGCAGATCACTTCGTCCACGGCTGAGTGTGACATTCGTATGGGCCAGCCTGAACGGCCCAGCCGAGCCAAGGAAAAAAAGAGTCTGAGTCGGGACTTCAGGCCCAGCCGAGCCAAGGAAAAAAAGAGTCTGAGTCGGGACTCTTCTTCACTACTCATGAATCCTCCTCCATATATATGATGGCAGCTCCTCCGCCCTTCCTTCCTTAAGATCCTCCTCCTCTGACGGGATCGTCGTAACATCTATGGCAAGTGCGGCGCAAAGCCTGATCTGGATCGATGCGCTCCGTGGTGGTGGCGCTCGAGGCGGACGGCCGTAGCTAGGCCGATCCGACTGCCGCGGCCAATCATTGTTCTTCCCACGAAGCAAAAAAGAAACCCACCAACGAGAGGTAGCGGCACGCGAGTGGGATTATGCTCTGAGCGCCGCTGCCGGCGCTTCCAAAACCGCGATCTGGCTACTACTATTATTCTCTCAAGAGGCACAAGGCGCCCGACGGTCCAGCCCAAGTTTCCCTGGCCATATCTCCCAAGGAGCATGGGTAGACATCGCACAAGAGATGACGAAGAGTGCACACCATCGAAAGACTACAAGCGCAGGAGACGTGCGGCCACATCAGAGAACACCTGATCAGGCAAACCCACACTGGCTTCCCTACGTGCGCGCGTTAGTTTCCTCTCATCTTGCTCTTCATTCATGCGTACAGCCGCGGGGATCTATGGTTGAACCTAGGTTGTGAATTTCAAGGCATGCATGGGTCAGTGGTTTTTCGGCTGCTGGTGATTAGGCATGCATACGTAATGGATAAATGCAATGGATTTGTGGCTATTGTTTGTTGGTGACTAGAATGCATCACCGAAGCAGCTTTGGCAACAGCCAAGCATCTTTCCTGTCCAACAAATGTGCTTTGCACATACAATTTTCAGTAAAAATATAGCCTGATATATACACTAAAAATGGAATGATTCGTGTCGTCCCGTGGTCACTTAGTGCATGGATGTGACTTATGTGCTTGTGGGTTTTCCCATCGTGATAGAGACCCTTATCATTAAGGTAACATTAATAAAGTAATTAACGTATCTGATGTGTTTTCATTCTTCACAATATATTTTCATTGCAATCAACATATCTGATATGTTTTGATTAACCTTACACTCTTAAGCGTACATCAAAAAAATAGAAGCTTATCTTATAAGGTTTAGTAGTTCCATCATGTTCAAACACTCATAAGTTTCTATTGATTAGAAAGATGTTGGCTTCATGTTGTTTGCCTTTAGCTGCAGGTTTTTTGCTACGATAAACAGAAATAACTAATGCACATCTCCTAACATAAGTTTTGATCATGAATTGTAACTGAAATCCTGTTGCAAACTATGATCTGATGTAGTGATATTACAATGCAGATTAGATGCACCAAGAAGGTAAAGATTGTGTTGGCACATACTATGATCTGATGTAGTGATATTACAATGCAGATTAGATGCACACACTCATAGGTTTTTTTGCAGGAGAATGCAGATTAGATGCACCAAGAAGGTAAAGATTGTGTTGGCACATACTATGATCTGATGTAGTGATATTCTGTTGCTTTTTGGTGAATGTAAATTGTATTACGTTTTCATGGAAGCCTTTTCTTTCCCCTCTCTCATCATACTACTGCTCTTATCCTTAGTTCCCATATAAACAAAGGAATATGATGGCTGACATAGTGATACTCTTCCTCAGCAACATCTGGATACATGATGTTCCATCAACAACTTCAGAATATGTTGGTGATGCTCAACCTGCAACTTTGCACCCATGATGCCTTTTTGTTTTATGTAGAAAATTGACAGATTTTTTATGTGTTTCATTATGAACTAATTATTAGAAAATATTTCTTTGTGAATTATGAGATTGATCTTTAAACATGGCATAGAAAATGCACTTTTCAATACTTCTAGTAATGTTTTGCTCCTTGCAAAGTTGTTTGAGTTTTTATTTCAAATTTCTATAAAAAAGTTTATTTATTGTGTACCCGTTGCAACGCACGGGAATTTGTGCTAGTAGTCTAAAAACAAAAAAAATAAAGAGGGGAACCCAAAACTTTTCAAAAAGGAAAGTGAAAGTGAGAAAGACAAGCATTGTTGAAGTGGGAGAGCTCCTTGAACTTTGTTCATGCTCACGGAAACTTTATGAATCTTAATTACAGAAAAATTTCATCAAAAGTAATTACCCCCTTGTACAATTTCATTGTATTATAAAATAATGTGCCAAGGTTTGCCTTTAGGATGTTTACAATGCTTGTTGGTTTGTATGGTGCAGGACAGAAACTTTGGCTGTAGTGCGTGATTTTAATTTTTTTGCTGGAACGTCAAACGGTTCTGATTCTTTTTGAACTGTCTTGATGTACAAATTGTTTATTTTTTCTAATTTTGGTAGAATTGTTGGGGTACCAGAAGTATGGTGAATGTTCAGAGTGCTACAAATTGTTCTGTTTTTGACAGATTCTGTTTTTGATGCATAGTTTACTTGTTTTGATGAAACTATCAACTTCTATCAGTGGATTAAGCCATGGAAAAGCTATATTACAGTATACACAATGCAAAAACAAAATTTTAATTGGTTTCCAATAGTACTTAGAGTAGTGATTTGATTTATTATACTAACGAATCTTACCGGGTTTTCTATTGAAGTTTTGTGTGGATGAAGTGTTTGATCGAGGAGGTCTCGATATGAGGAAAAGGAAGAGAGGAAAGAGCTCAAGCTTGGGTATGCCCAAGGAACCCCAAGTAAATATTCAAGGAGGCTCAAGCATCTAAGCTTGGGGATGCCCCGAAAGGCATCCCCTCTTTCTTCAACAAGTATTGGTATGTTTTCGGATTCGTTTCGTTCGTGCGATATGTGCAAGTCTTGGAGCGTCTTTTGCATTTAGTTTTCACTTTTATTTTATTCACCATGCTGGTATGAGATAGTCCATGGTTGATTTATAGAATGCTCATTGCACTTCACTTATATCTTTTGAGTATGGCTTTATAGAATGCTTCATGCGCTTCACATATATCATTTGAAGCTTGGATTGCCTGTTTCTCTTCACAGAGAAAACCGCCATTTGTAGAATGCTCTTTTGCTTCACTTATATTTGTTAGACATGGGCATATCTTTTGTAGAAAGAATTAAACTCTCTTGCTTCACTTATATCTATTTAGAGAGATGACAGGAATTGGTCACTCACATGGTTAGTCATAAAATCCTACATAAACTTGTAGATCACTGAATATGATATGTTTGATTCCTTGCAATAGTTTTGCGATATAAAGGTGGTGATATTAGAGTCATGCTAGTGAGTAGTTGTGGATTAGTAGAAATACTTGTGTTGAGGTTTGTGATTCCCGAAGCATGCACGTATGGTGAACCGTTATGTGATGAAGTCGGAGCATGATTTATTTTTGATTGTCTTCCTTATGAGTGGCGGTCGGGGATGAGCGATGGTCTTTTCCTACCAATCTATCCCCCTAGGAGCATGCACGTAGTACTTTGTTTCGATGACTAATAGATTTTTGCAATAAGTATGTGAGTTCTTTATGACTAATGTTGAGTCCATGGATTATACGCACTCTCACCCTTCCACCTCTTCGGTACCGTGCATTGCCCTTTCTCACCTTGAGAGTTGATGCAAACTTCGCCGGTGCATCCAAACCCCGTGATATGATACGCTCTGTTACACATAAGCCTCCTTATATCTTCCTCAAAACAGCCACCATACCTACCTATTATGGCATTTCCATAGCCATTCCGAGATATATTGCCATGCAACTTCCATCATCATCATATACATGACTTGAGCATTCATTGTCATATTGCTTTACATGATCGTAAGATAGATAGCATGATGTTTTCATGGCTTGTCCGTTTTTGATGTAATTGCTACGCTAGATCATTGCACATCCCTGTACACCTCCAGAGGCATTCATATAGAGTCATACCTTTGTTCTAGTATTGAGTTGTAATATTAAGTTGTAAGTAAATAAAAGTGTGATGATCATCATTATTAGAGCATTGCCCCAGTGAGGAAAGGATGATGGAGACTATGATTCCCCCACAAGTCGAGATGAGACTCCGGACTTTATGAAAAATAAAAGTGGCCAAAGAAGCCCCAAAAAAAGAGATAGAGGCCAAAGAAGCCTACAAAAAAAAGATTAAAAAATGAGAGAAAAAGAGAGAAGGGGCAATGCTACTATCCTTTTACCACACTTGTGCTTCAGAGTAGCACCATGTTCTTCATATAGAGAGTCTCTTGACTTATCATTTTCATATACTAGTGGGAATTTTCATTATAGAACTTGGCTTGTATATTCCGACGATGGGCTTCCTCAATGCCCTAGGTCTTCATGAGCAAGCAAGTTGGATGCACAACCATTTAGATTTCAGTTTGAGCTTTCATACACTTATAGCTCTTAGTGCATCCGTTGCATGGAAATCCCTACTCCTCACATTGACATCAATTGATGGGCATCTCCGTAGCCCGTTGATTAGCCGCGTCGATGTGAGACTTTCTCCCTTTTTGTATTCTCCTCAAAACCTCCACCATCATATTCTATTCCACCTATAATGCTATGTCCATGGCTCACGCTCATGTATTGCGTGAAAATTGAAAAGGTTTGAGAACGTCAAAAGTATGAAACAATTCCTTGGCTTGTCACCGGGGTTGTGCATGATTTGAATATTTTATGTGATGAAGATGGAGCATAGCCAGACTACGTGATTTTGTAGGGATAACTTCCTTTGGCCATGTTGTTCTGAAAAGACATGATTGCTTTATTAGTACACTCGAAGTATTATTGTTCTTATGTCAAATGATAGACTATTGCTTTGAATCACTCGTGTCTTAATATTCATGCCATGATTAGACATATGATCAAGATTATGCTAGGTAGCATTCCACATCAAAAATTATCTTTTTATCATTTACCTACTCGAGGACGAGCAGGAATTAAGCTTGGGGATGCTGATACGTCTTTGTCGTATCTATAATTTTTGATTGTTCCATGCCAATATTATTCAACTTTCATATACTTTTGGCAACTTTTTATACTATTTTGGGGACTAACATATTGATCCAGTGCCCAGTGCCAGTTCCTGTTTGTTGCTTGTTTAATGTTTCGCAGAAACCCCATATCAAACCGAGTCCAAATGGGATAAAACGGACGGAGATCATTTTTGGAATATTTATGATTTTTGGGAAGAAAAACCAACGCGAAACAGTGCCCGAGGGGGCCACGAGATAGGGGCGCGCCCCTGACCCTCGTGGGCACCCCGTAAGGCGGTTGACGCTCTTCTTCTGCCGCAAGAAATCTAATTTTTGGAGAAAAATCTGGGCGAAGGTTTCAACCCAATCGGAGTTATGGATCTCCGGATGTAAAAGAAACGGTGAAAGGGTAGAATCTAAGAGCGCAGAAACAGAGAGAGATAGATAGACAAATCCAATCACGGAGGGGCTCCCTCCCCTCCCATGCCATTGGAGCCAAGGACCAGAGGGGAAACCCTTCTCCCATCCAGGGAGAAGGTCAAGGAAGAAGAAGAAGAAGAAGGGGGGCTCTCTCCCCCTTGCTTCCGGTGGCGCCGGAACTCCGCCGGGGGCCATCATCATCACGGCGATCTACACCAACACCTCTGCCATCTTCACCAACATCTCCATCACCTTCCCCCATCTATATTCAGCGGTCCACTCTCCCGCAACCCGATGTACCCACTAGTTGAACATGGTGCCTTATGCTTCATATTATTATCCAATGATGTGTTGCCATCCTATGATGTCTGAGTTGATTTTTGTTGTCCTATCAGTGATTGATGAATTGCTATGATTGGTTTAATTTTCTTGTGGTTATATTGTTGTCCTATTATGCTCTCCGTGTCACGCAAGCGTGAGGGATTCCCGCTGTAGGGTGTTGCAATATGTTCATGATTCGCTTATAGTGGGTTGCTTGAGTGACAGAAGCATAAACCCGAGTAAGGGGGTTGTCGCGTATGGGATAAAGGGGACTTGATGCTTTAATGCTATGGTTGGGTTTTACCTTAATGATCTTTAGTAGTTGCGGATGCTTGCTAGAGTTCCAATCATAAGTGCATATGATCCAAGAAGAGAAGGTATGTTAGCTTATGCCTCTCCCACATAAAACTTGTTATCAGTCTAGTAAAGTAGTCAATTGCTTAGGGACAATTTCACAACTCCTACCACCACTTTTCCACACTCGCTATATTTACTTTATTGCTTCCTTATCTAAAAAGACCCTACTTTTTATTCATGTGCTCTTTATTATCTTGCAAACATGTCCAACAACACCTACAAAGTACTTCTAGTTTCATACTTGTTCTAGGTAAAGCAAACACTAAGCGTGCGTAGAGTCGTATCAGTGGCATATAGGACTTGAGAGAATATTTGTTCTACCTTTAGCTCCTCGTTGGGTTTGACACTCTTACTTATCGAAAGAGGCTACAATTATCCCCTACACTCGTGGGTTACCAGGTACCTAGTGATACCAAAGAATGGTAGAGACATGAGAGATAATGAAAACCGTGTAATGTATAATGATAGGGAGAGTGTGACACTTCTCAAGGGAGACGTCGAGAGACCATGTTTGCAAGGATAGGAAAAACATGAACTGAGCGTGCGGGTGAGCTGGAGAAAAGAGAGTGATAGCTACATGAAGGAGCATGCATGTTGTGACGCCCCCGATTCAATCGTACACTAATCATGCACGCAAATGTGTACGATCAAGATCAGGAACTCACGGGAAGATATCACAACACAACTCTAAAAGTAAAATAAGTCATACAAGCATCACAATACAAGCCAGGGGCCTCGAGGACTCGAATACAAGTGCTCGATCATAGACGATTCAGCGGAAGCAACAATATCTGAGTACAGACATAAGTTAAACAAGTTTGCCTTAAGAAGGCTAGCACAAACTGGGATACAGATCAAAAGAGGCGCAGGCCTCCTGCCTGGGATCCTCCTAAACTACTCCTGGTCATCTTCAGCGGTCTGCACGTAGTAGTATGCACCTCCAGTGTAGTAGGAGTCATCGTCGAAGGTGGCGTCTGGCTCCTGGGCTCCGACATCTGGTTGCGACAACCAGGTAGAAGAGGGAAAAGGGGGAAAAGAGAGAGCAAAGCAACCGTGAGTACTCATCCAAAGTACTCACAAGCAAGGATCTACACTACATATGCGTGGGTATATGTGTAAAGAGGCAATATCAGTGGACTGAACTACATAACGCCAGAATAATAGGGGGGATAGCTAGTCCTATCGAAGACTACGCTTCTGGCAGCCTCTGTCTTGCAGCATGTAGAAGAGAGTAGATTGAAGTCCTCTAAGTAGAATCGCATAGCATAATCCGACCCGGCGATCCTCCCCTCGTCGCCCTGTGGAAAAGCGATCACCGGGTTGTCTATGGAACTTGTCTGGGTGTGTTTTATTAAGTATCTGGTTCTAGTTGTCATAAGGTCAAGGTACAACTCCGGGTCGTCCTTTTACCGAGGGACACGGCTATTCGAATAGATAAACTTCCCTGTAAGGGTGCACCACATAACCCGACATGCGCGATCCCATTTGGCTGGACACACTTTCCTGGGTCATGCCCGGCCTCGGAAGAGCAACAAGTCGCAGCCCCACCCAGGCACAACAGAGAGGTCAGCTGTGACGCCCCCGATTCAATCGTACACTAATCATGCACGCAAATGTGTACGATCAAGATCAGGGACTCACGAGAAGATATCACAACACAACTCTACAAATAAAATAAGTCATACAAGCATCATAATACAAGCCAGGGGCCTCGAGGGCTCGAATACAAGTGCTCGATCATAGACGAGTCAGCGGAAGCAACAATATCTGAGTACAGACATAAGTTAAACAAGTTTGCCTTAAGAAGGCTAGCACAAACTGGGATACAGATCGAAAGAGGCGTAGGCCTCCTGCCTGGGAACCTCCTAACTACTCCTGGTCGTCGTCAGCGGCCTGCACGTAGTAGTAGGCACCTCTAGTGTAGTAGGAATCATCGTCGTCGGTGGCGTCTGGCTCCTGGACTCCAGCATCTGGTTGCGACAACCAGAAAGAAAGGAAAGGGGGAAAAGGGGGGAGAAAGCAACCGTGAGTACTCATCCAAAGTTCTCGCAAGCAAGGAACTACACTACATATGCATGGGTATATGTGTAAGGAGGCCATATCAGTGGACTGAACTGCAGAATGCCAGAATAAAAGGGGGATAGCTAATCCTGTCGAAGACTACGCTTCTGGCAGCCTCCGTCTCGCAGCATGTAGAAGAGAGTAGACTGAAGTCCTCCAAGTAGCATCTCCAAGTAGCATCTCCAGTAGCATCGCATAGCATAATCCTACCCGGCGATCCTCTCCTCGTTGCCCTGTAGAAAAGCGATCACCGGGTTGTATCTGGCACTTGGAAGGGTGTGTTTTATTAAGTATCCGGTTCTAGTTGTCATAAGGTCAAGGTACAACTCCAAGTCATCCTGTTACCTAAGATCACAGCTATTCGAATAGATTAACTTCCCTACAGGGGTGCACCACATAACCCAACACGCTCGATCCCATTTGGCCGGACACACTTTCCTGGGTCATGCCCGGCCTCGGAAGATCAACACGTCGCAGCCCCACCTAGGCACAATAGAGAGGCCAGCACGCCGGTCTAAACCTAAGCGCACAGGGGTCTGGGCCCATCGCCCATAGCACACCTGCATGTTGCGAGGGCGGCCGGAAGCAGACCTAGCCTAGCAGGCGTTCCAGTCCAATCCGGCCCGCGCCGCTCCGTCGCTGACGTCTGAAGTGCTTCGGCTGATACCACGATGTCGGGATACCCATAACTACTCCCACGTAGATGGTTAGTGCGTATAGGCCAGTGGCCAGACTCAGATCAAATACCAAGATCTCGTTAAACGTGTTATTATGAAGCAATCGCGAACGCCGACCAGGGCCAGGCCCACCTCTCGCCTAGTTGGTCTCAACCTGCCCTGTCGCTCCGCCACAAAGATCCACACAGAGGGTCGTCGGGACAAAGGTCCTTTCAGCCCCCAATCCGTGAATCACTCGCGGGTACTCTTCGAGCGGACCCGACTTTAGTCACCATCTGAAGTATGTATATATGTATAGTATATACCCGTGATCACCTCCCAAGTGATCACGGCCCGATAGTGTAGCAAGGCAGACCGACAAGAATGTAGGGCCACAGATGATAAACTAGCATCCTATACTAAGTATTAGGATTGCAGGTAAGGTACCAACAGATGTAGTAGCAATGTCAGACTATGCATCAGAATAGGATTAACGGAAAGCAGTAACATGCTACACTACTCTAATGCAAGCAGTATAGAGGAGAATAGGCGATATCTGGTGATCAAGGGGGGGGGGCTTGCCTGGTTGCTCTGGCAAGAAGGACGAGTCACCAACACCGTAGTCGAACTGGGGGTCGCCGGTAGTCTCGGGGTCTATTGGAAAGAAGTAACGGTGAGGGAACACAATAAATAACAGAGCAATCAAAGCATCACAAAGCGTAACAAGGCAATACGCGGTGTTCGGTGTGCCCTAACGCGGTAGTAGGTGATACCGGTGAAGGGGGGAAAACATCCGGGAAGTATTCCCGGTGTTTCGTGTTTTCTGACAGATGAACCGGAGGGGGAAAGTTGCGGGTTTGATATGTTAGGGGTGTGTGGTGGACGAACGGGCTGCGTATCCGGGTTCATCTCGCCGTTTTGAGCAACTTTCATGTTGAAAATATTTTAATCCGAGTTACGGATTAAAAGATATGATTTTCTAAAGATTTTATTAATTTCTGGAATTTAATTAATTATTTAATTAATTCGAAAATGATTTAATGACATCAGCATGATGTCATTCTGACATCAGCAGTCAACAGAGTTGACTGGTCAACCTGACTTGTGGGTCCCATTCGTCATTGACTGATTAGTCTAATTAGGGTTTAATTAAACTATCTACTTAATTAGATTAATTAATCATGATTAATTACCTTAATTAATTCATTAACTATTTTAATTATTAATTAATTAATTAATAATTAATTAATTAATTATATATTTATTTTTATTTCGTTTTTAAAAACGTTTTGGAGTGGGGCCCATTGTCATAGGGCCACTGGAGCCTATGCGGGCGTGCGGGTTACGGGCGCCACCCGAACGGGCGACGGCCCGAGTGGGCGTGCGGGCAGCAGGCACAGCGCCCATCAGGACGGACCCGAGGCGACGCGGCGGGCACTCGGCGTCCCATGGCGAAGATGCGCGGGGCGGAGCGGAGCACAGTCGCGGACGGCGACGAGCGCCGACGCGGGGCCGTATCAGGGAGGCGACAACGCGAACAGAGGCGGCGGGAGCAGCGGGTGCACATGGCCGCGGCCAGGGTCGGAGGAGGGCGGCCAACCAAGACAGGGGCGCGCCCTGGGCACGCGCGGGCACGGCGTCGGGCGCGCGCACGGGCGAGAGGCGACGACGCATGAGCTGGAGGAGCAGCGAACGGGGCTTGGCCCGAGCGACGGCGCGGTCGGGCGGGACGGACGGCGTCCAACAGGGGGGAGCAGAGGGCGTGGCCATGCGGGGAAGAGAGGAGGAGGGGCCTCACCACGGGTCGTGGGGTCTGGGCAGTGGGCGCGGGGAGGTTCGGGGAGGCCGACGGGGACGACACGGCGGAGCGGGAGGCAGTCCGGCGAGGTGGTCCTGTTCGGCGGCGACGGTCGATCCGGGCGGCGTCGGGGGCGGTTGCCGGCGGGGACGACGAGCGTCGATGGGGCGACGAGGCCCAGGGAGGCTGGCGGGGATGAGGCGAGGCGACGAGGCGGTGCAGGTGGGGGGGGGCTCGGCGAGTGCCTGGCAACGGCGGAGCGCCGGGGAAGGCAGAGGGCGTCGGGCGTTGAGGTGGTTGCCCGATCCAGAAGGGGATCGGGGAGTGGGGGAGGGAGCGAGAGGAGTGGGGAATCGGGGCTAGTGTTTGCGGGTGGTGGGGGCTTATGCGGGGAGAGGTGGGCTGGCCGGGGTGGGCTGGCCGACAGGGCTGGCCGGTTGGCTAGCTGGGTCGGTTGGCCCGGGGGTTTGGGGGTTTCTTTTTTTTTCTTATCTTTTTTTTCCTTTTATTTATTTCCCTTTTCTGTTTTATTTAATTTAAGGCATCTTAGCATTTTCTAAATATGTGTTTTCTTCACAACAATTACCTATGTAATATTTGGCACTAACCGAACATTTTTATTTTAATGTTTGGAAAATTTTATTGTTTGTCACTTAAATTTGAATTTGAATCGGTTTCGACACGAGATTAGCGACAGTAACGGAGGTGACGTGGCGTTATTAGCAGAGGTTACTGTAGCTTGATTATCCGGGCGTCACAATTCTCCTCCACTACAAGAAATCTCGTCCCGAGATTTAGGAGGGGAGTAAGGGGGAAGGGATTGGGTTACGAAAAATCTAACGGATCTTCTCGGTCTTGGTTGCTCTACTCGAACAGGTCGATCCATTATATTGACGTCTTCATTCCTTTGCTTCAGGTCATCATGGTGAAGTCGTCCTTTTCTTAGGGAACTCCAACATACTTACGAATAGGTAAGGGGTAACTGCGGAAGAACGGACCTTACAAGGTTGGCTATCTAGCAGATAACTCAGGGAATGTGGTAGAAAGTAACTCTCGATTAGATACTTAAGAAAATATTGAGAGTAAACTAAGAAGGTACCATGAGAAGTTTCAAACGGATAGGCAATCGTTCGATGTCTGAAACAACATGCGAAAGGGGTCCAGAGCAACGAGATTGAATATTGCGTCTGTTACCAGAATAGATCACTAGGACGGTGGCCCGTGAATTACATACGAGGCCACGTGCAGGGAATAGCTTTGGGAATAGGGGGTGTACAGGAGAATCAGGTTTCGATCCTGTGGAACTGTGGGTTATGGGCCCACCATGTGGTTTTTTTTATAGGAGCAGTGTCATCTTGCACGGTCATGATTGCAAGGCATGTCAGAGAGTACCATGTTAGTTATGTCGGCAACAACATCGATACCAAGGGCAAGGGATGAAGAGAACCAATTCCTGCTCGTTGAACGAGGTGGACCAATAGGCCAAGTTCTCGTCCATCGGTGGCTACCGGAATGTCATCAACAATAGTAATAGGGTTACACCAGACAAGATGGTACACCGAGGTGTTTACATAAGCAGGGAATTATTACCGCTCATATAGATCACAAGAAGGTTTAAGCAAAACAATGGAAAGGAAAATGTGTTTAAATACATAATTCAGGGGTATATCCTTTCCAAGGGCAAATAGAGCATGATATCCATGACAGGATATAAAGTAGAAAACCCTTTTAGGCAAGGGGAGAGAAATTTCATGACATTACCCATACAGTGATGTTTGGATAATTGAGCAGGAAACATTTAGCATTGGGCTTCAAATGTTCTTATTGAAAATTGGAGTATCACAGGCATGCTTCGAGATAACATTGACATGGTCATCAGGTGAAGATCAGACTTTGGAAACACAAAGGATCCATCAGGAACAACTTATAGAATAAGTCTTCCAATTTCCTCACGGAAGAATGACTAACAGTGCTAAAAGGAAGAACTATAACAATAGGCCCTCCGGGCAGGTGTGTTAGGATGACATCACTTTATCGGGTTAAAGACCAATGTTATAACCCTTGGAAATATGTTCAAACCATCACATCAGACCGAGGTTCAGGTATGATTGGTGTCATGATACCTCAGGCTCAGGATGCCTGAGAAGAAAGGTGCAACACAAATTGACGGGATAACACTGTAAGATTCTCGGGAAAGGAACTTGAAGTGATTTCCGTTAACAAGAGTTCATCATTATCCCAAGGAGAGGACAAGGAGGTGTCTGGTGAACTTAACGGCAATTCATCGAGATTTCCAAAAGATGGATCTCCACAATTAAGTGAACAAGGAGATAACATTTGTCAGATCAAATGATATAAGGAAGTATGCTCGAGGAAAACATACACAATTAAACGTTGGTTGAAAGGTGCGCCCAAAATATGGGTTGGGTTGCACGACCAATGTAAGAATGGTGATTCAATAAGCCATAGTCGTAGAATGAAACTATAGACCAATAACTTCAAAGAAAGAGGGTTGCTCAAAGTTTAGAATTTACACATCACAGACCATCTGTCGGTATTCTGGTTAGAAATATCACGGGGACCAAGAAAAGAATGGTGATGTTAATAAGTATCACTGGTATCAAGAACTCTTAAAGGTGGTGAATTTCCCACGACATCCTTGACATAAAAGATGGTAATACTCGAAGGCAAAGAAGAACAGATGCTGGATAGTAAGGGTCTCCAGGTATAACACAAAACATGAATAAGTTTGTGTTGAACGGAAGGTAATAAAGTGGTCGATGATAACACAAACCATCGAGGGGCAAGGACGGTATTTCTCATCATGAATTCAATTGATATCCATGAAGGAGTCAAGATGTTGATGATGATCACGACAAATTTTGTCGAGAGGCTCCACGAAGATGTAATAGATCGGCGATGACATCAAGTCAAACGAATGATGAAGCGAAAGGTTATTGGAACCCTGGTTAGGACACAAACTCAAAATCAAGTTTGTTGTTCAAGGAGAAATGATATGACGACCAAAATCGACGCAAGCTTAGTTCATCGTTGAAAGTTGTGCTCCGGGAATAAGGACCAGGTAGCACAGTTAAAAAAAATTAGTATGATGATGATATAGCTGATCAGGCTAGGAATGACTTAAAGGATTATTAAACTCGTAAGCAACGAAAATTACTTAGAGTTATTGAATCGGAGTGCTGAATCAATTCACTTATCGGTTTTCTCGGTTAACAAACAACCCAGAAGCATGAAGTGACAAAGACAGGGTAAAGGTAGTACTCCATCAAAGGACAGGGTAATGTAGTGCAATGGCATGATATCCTCGAGATACCAGGGGTAATACTCGACGACAGACCAACGTAGAGGTTGGACTGGGGTACTACTTTGCAGAGGACAAGTGCTTAAACTTGCGCGAGAAATGGGATCAAAGAAGAACATACGGTCCGAAGCACGATTGCAAAGGATCAATTCACCGATACCAAAGCATATTATATCAAGGAAATAGTTATTATTACAAGAAGCTTTCATGATAGGATCTACATCGTGTCCATGGGCATGAACACAAAGTTCAAGGTCGACTCCCACTTCTTCAATGTATAACCTCCCATTCACTTCTTGCTTTGATAAAGGCATTAGTGTTGAAAGTTTTACCTGGTGTAATACCAGATGAGTATGACTCGTGAAAACTTTCGAGTTCACACATATTAAGGAAGGCATAGGTTCAACCCGTCAGGGTATCGTGGAAACATATACCACAAGCTTCAATAGTAAATAACACAAGCTCGATAGTAGAGCATGGTTGACAAAAACAGGGGATACAATTTATCAAAGGCATTATATACCCGTGGAAAGGCTCACAAGGTTATTGAATATGAAAGACAATGTCGGATGAAATCCAACAATGGATCGGGCAATCCACGACGGAGCTGATCTGAGTATCGGTACTCAATCAGAGGAAGAAAGAATGCATGGGCATCAGATTATAGAACATCCAATTAATTCGATGCTTAGATAACAAAGGAATTATGATTTCCAAAACAAGCGATCAGAAGCAGACGCTCTGATCAAGGATGGATAAGTTGGATAGACCAGTGGCACAATTGACGACAAATAGTTTGGTCCAGAACCAGCTCATGTTCGAAAGACGTCTGAGCCGGAAGGATGAATTCTAGGATCTGTTTGAGAATTGCGAGCATTCGCAACAAATCGAAACAACGGACTCAAAATGATAATGACAATGGATGTCAACAAGATTACTAGACTTATGGGATTAACCATAATGCAAGCAATCAAGAATTTCAAGAGCAATAGGATGCTCAGGATTTTTGGAAGATCGAATGGTATTTCGAGGATTGGTGACATACATGAATCAAATGGGGCTGAGTGGATACTCGGTAAGTGCGAGAAATTATCCGTAGGGGTATTCATGTAACAAAGAACTGCAAGGCAATAGTCACAAAGTATTCTCGGAACACTAGAGAATTTCGAGGTATCTTGTAATAACAAGATCGACTGGATATAAAGTAAGAACGACGGGTGTAAGTATTTATCCATAGGGATATTGCAATGGTAGGGAATTGCAAAAGCAACGGGCACAAGGTCTCGAGAGAATATCGAGAGGTATCTTCGGAATCCTTCGGTGCACAAGGTAATCATCTGGACTGAAGAGGCTCTCTGGGAGAAAGTATTATCGAGAACCTAGAGTCCGAGTTAGTAAAAATCGTTTAACCCGAATGAAAGAGAGATCAGATTCCCAGAGTACAGATCAAGGAGTAAAAGATCCTAATACCACCCAATGGCGACGTGGGCCCATGGGCCGCACAGCCATGTCAGTAAAAGTTTTGTAAAGTCTAGACTCGACTTCGGCCAAGAAGTTAGAAAGGGGGATCCTACAGGCAGTCGGCTCTGATACCAACTTGTGACGCCCCCGATTCAATCGTACACTAATCATGCACGCAAATGTGTACGATCAAGATCAGGGACTCACGGGAAGATATCACAACACAACTCTACAAATAAAATAAGTCATACAAGCATCATAATACAAGCCAGGGGCCTCGAGGGCTCGAATACAAGTGCTCGATCATAGACGAGTCAGCGGAAGCAACAATATCTAAGTACAGACATAAGTTAAACAAGTTTGCCTTAAGAAGGCTAGCACAAACTGGGATACAGATCAAAAGAGGCGTAGGCCTCCTGCCTGGGAACCTCCTAACTACTCCTGGTCATTGTTAGCGGCCTGCACGTAGTAGTAGGCACCTCCAGTGTAGTAGGAATCATCGTCGTCGGTGGCGTCTGGCTCCTGGACTCCAGCATCTGGTTGCGACAACCAGAAAGAAAGGAAAGGGGGTAAAGGGGGGAGAAAGCAACTGTGAGTACTCATCCAAAGTACTCGCAAGCAAGGAACTACACTACATATGCATGGGTATATGTGTAATGAGGCCATATCAGTGGACTGAACTGCAGAATGCCAGAATAAAAGGGGGATAGCTAATCCTGTCGAAGACTACGCTTCTGGCAGCCTCCGTCTCGCAGCATGTAGAAGAGAGTAGACTGAAGTCCTCCAAGTAGCATCTCCAAGTAGCATCTCCAGTAGCATCGCATAGCATAATCCTACCCGGCGATCCTCTCCTCGTCGCCCTGTAGAAAAGCGATCACCGGGTTGTATCTGGCACTTGGAAGGGTGTGTTTTATTAAGTATCCGGTTCTAGTTGTCATAAGGTCAAGGTACAACTCCAAGTCGTCCTGTTACCGAAGATCACGGCTATTCGAATAGATTAACTTCCCTGCAGGGGTGCACCACATAACCCAACACGCTCGATCCCATTTGGCCGGACACACTTTCCTGGGTCATGCCCGGCCTTGGAAGATCAACACGTCGCAGCCCCACCTAGGCACAATAGAGAGGCCAGCACGCCGGTCTAAACCTAAGCGCACAGGGGTCTGGGCCCATCGCCCATAGCACACCTGCACATTGCGAGGGCGGCCGGAAGCAGACCTAGCCTAGCAGGCGTTCCAGTCCAATCCAGCGCGCGCCGCTCCGTCGCTGACGTCTGAGGTGCTTCGGCTGATACCACGACGTCGGGATACCCATAACTACTCCCACGTAGATTGTTAGTGCGTATAGGCCAGTGGCCAGACTCAGATCAAATACCAAGATCTCGTTAAACGTGTTATTATGAAGCAATCGCGAACGCCGACCAGGGCCAGGCCCACCTCTCGCCTAGTTGGTCTCAACCTGCCCTGTCGCTCCGCCACAAAGATCCACACAGAGGGCCGTCGGGACAAAGGTCCTTTCAGCCCCCAATCCGTGAATCACTCGTGGGTACTCTTCGAGCGGACCCGACTTTAGTCACCATCTGAAGTATGTATATATGTATAGTATATACCCGTGATCACCTCCCAAGTGATCACGGCCCGATAGTATAGCAAGGCAGACCGACAAGAATGTAGGGCCACAGATGATAAACTTGCATCCTATACTAAGTATTAGGATTGCAGGTAAGGTACCAATAGATGTAGTAGCAATGTCAGGCTATGCATCAGAATAGGATTAACGGAAAGCAGTAACATGCTACACTACTCTAATGCAAGCAGTATAGAGGAGAATAGGCGATATCTGGTGATCAAGGGGGGGGCTTGCCTGGTTGCTCTGGCAAGAAGGACGAGTCACCAATACCGTACTCGAACTGGGGGTCGCCGGCAGTCTCGGGGTCTATCAGAAAGAAGTAACAGAGAGGGAACACAATAAATAACAAAGCAATTAAAGCATCACAAAGCGTAACAAGGCAATACGCGGTGTTCGCTGTGCCCTAACACGGTAGTAGGTGATACCGGTGAAGGGGGGAAAACATCCGGGAAGTATTCCCGGTGTTTCGTGTTTTCTGACAGATGAACCGGAGGGGGAAAGTTGCGGGTTTGATATGTTAGGGGTGTGTGGTGGACGAATGGGCTGCGTATCCGGGTTCGTCTCGCCGTTTTGAGCAACTTTCATGTTGAAAATATTTTAATCCGAGTTACGGATTAAAAGATATGATTTTCTAAAGATTTTATTAATTTCTGGAATTTAATTAATTATTTAATTAATTCGAAAATGATTTAATGACATCAGCATGATGTCATGTTGACATCAGCAGTCAACAGAGTTGACTGGTCAACCTAACTTGTGGGTCCCATTCCTCATTGACTGATTAGTCTAATTAGGGTTTAATTAAACTATCTACTTAATTAGATTAATTAATCATGATTAATTAACTTAATTAATTCATTAACTATTTTAATTATTAATTAATTAATTAATTAATTAATTACTTAATTATATATTTATTTTTATTTCGTTTTAAAAAAAACGTTTTGGAGTGGGGCCCATTGTCATAGGGCCACTGGAGCCTATGCGGGCGTGCGGGTTACGGGCGCCACCCGAACGGGCGACGGCCCGAGTGGGCGTGCGGGCAGCGGGCACAGCGCCCGTCGGGACGGACCTGAGGCGACGCGGCGGGCACTCGGCGTCCCATGGCGAAGATGCGCGGGGCGGAGCGGAGCACAGTCGCGGACGGCGACGAGCGCCGACGCGGGGCCGTATCAGGGAGGCGACAACGCGAAGAGAGGTGGCGGGAGCAGCGGGTGCACATGGCCGCGGCCAGGGTCGGAGGAGGGCGGCCAACCAAGACAGGGGCGCGCCCTGGGCACGCGCGGGCACGGCGTCGGGCGCGCGCACGGGCGAGAGGCGACGATGCATGAGCTGGAGGAGCAGCAAACGGGGCTTGGCCCGAGCGACGGCGTGGTCGGGCGGGACGGACGGTGTCCGACAGGGGGGAGCAGAGGGCGTGGCCATGCGGGGAAGAGAGGAGGAGGGGCCTCACCACGGGTCGTGGGGTCTGGGCAGTGGGCGCGGGGAGGTTCGGGGAGGCTGACGGGGACGACACGGCGGAGTGGGAGGCAGTCCGGCGAGGTGGTCCTGTTCGGCGGCGACGGTCGATCCGGGCGGCGTCGGGGGCGGTTGCCGGCGGGGACGACGAGCGTCGATGGGGCGACGAGGCCTAGGGAGGCTGGCGGGGATGAGGCGAGGCGACGAGGCGGTGCAGGTGGGGGGGGGGTCGGCGAGTGCCTGGCAACAGCGGAGCGCCGGGGAAGGCAGAGGGCGTCGGGCGTTGAGGTGGTTGCCCGAGCCAGAAGGGGATCGGGGAGTGGGGGAGGGAGCGAGAGGAGTGGGGAATCGGGGCTAGGGTTTGCGGGTGGTGGGGGGTTATGCGGGGAGAGGTGGGCTGGCCGGGGTGGGCTGGCCGACAGGGCTGGCCGGTTGGCTAGCTGGGTCGGTTGGCCCGGGGGTTTGGGGGTTTCTTTTTTTTCTTATCTTTTTTTTCCTTTTATTTATTTCCCTTTTCTGTTTTATTTAATTTAAGGCATCTTAGCATTTTCTAAATATGTGTTTTCTTCACAACAATTACCTATGTAATATTTGGCACTAACCGAACGTTTTTATTTTAATGTTTGGAAACTTTTATTGTTTGTCACTTAAATTTGAATTTGAATCGGTTTCGACGCGAGATTAGCGACAGTAACGGAGGTGACATGGCGTTATTAGCAGAAGTTACTGTAGCTTGATTATCCGGGCGTCACATCACCACGCAGGTCTAAATCCTATGCGGGCACGGGTCTGGGCCCATCGCCCATTGCACACCTACACGTTGCGTACGCGGCCGGTGAGCAGACCTAGCAACCTGCATTACAAAGGAAGTTGCGTTACGCAGTCCAACTCGGCGCGTACCGCTCAGTCGCTGACGTCACGAAGGCTTTGGTTGATACCACGACATCGAGTGCCCATATCTTTCCCGCGTAGTTCGTTAGTGCGTATAGGCCAGTGGCCAGACTCAAATCAAATACCAAGATCTCGTTAAGCATGTTATTATGAAGCAACCGCGAACGCCGACCAGGGCCAGGCCCACCTCTCACCTAGTTGGCCTCAACCTGCCCTGTCGCTCCGCCACTAAGATCCACACAGAGGGCCATCGGGACAAAGGTCCTTTCAGCCCGCAATTCGTAATCACTCGCGGGTACTCAATGAGCCGACCCAACTTTAGTCACCATCTGTATAATGTGTAAATATGTATAGTATATACCCGTGATCACCTCCTGATTGATCACGGCCCGATAATACAACAAGGCAGACCGACAAGAATGTAGGGCCAATGATGATAAACTAGCATCCTATACTAAGCATTTAGGATTGCGGGTAAGGTATCTATGAATGTAGCAACAATGAGAGGCTATGCAACAGAATAGGAGTAACCGAACAGTAACATGCTACACTACTCTAATGCAAGCAGTAGAGAGAAGAATAGGCGATATCTGGTGATCAAGGGGGGGCTTGCCTGGTTGCTCTGGCAAGAAGGAGGGATCGTCAACTCCGTAGTCGAACTGGGGGTCGCCGACAGTCTTGGGGTCTACCAAAAAGAAGTAACAGAGGGGAACACAATAAATAACAAAGCAATCAAAGCATCACAAAGTGTAACATGGCAACACGTCGTGCTAGGTGTGCCCTAACGCGGTAGTAGGTGATACCGACGAAGGGGGAAACATCCGGGAAAGTATCCCCAGCGTTTCACGTTTTTGGACACATGAATCGGAGGTGAAATGTTGCACATTTGCTATGCTAGGGACATGTGGCTGACGAACGGGCTGCATATTCGGATTCGTCTCGTCGTTTTGAGCAACTTTCATGTACAAAACATTTTCATCCGAGTTACGGTTTATTTTATATTTATTTTTAAAGATTTAAATCAGTTTATAAATTATTATTGTTAATTTAATCCGAAAATGGCATTACTGCATCAGCATGTCGTCAACATGACGTCATTAGTCAACAGAGGTGTTGACTGGGTCAAGTTGATGTGTGGGTCCCATCTGTCATTGACACATTGCCCTAACTAACAGATTAGTTAGTTTAATTAGATATTTAGGTTGATTTAGTTTAATTAGTTTAATTAATAGATTAATTAGTTTAAGTTAATTATTAATTAATAAATTAATCAATTTTAATACTTTTTAAAAAAACTTTTTTTAATTATGTTCTGGGCGTGGGGCCTCGAGGCCAGTGACCCCGGACCTTAGTGGGCGCTGGTTAGTGGGCGCCGGGTCGCCTGGACCCAGGCGCGCGCGGGTGGTCCGACAGCGGAGCTAGCGCCGGGCAAGCTCCCGTGGCCAGCAACTCGGGCAGCACGGGGGGGGGGGGCAGCAGGGGAGTAGTGCAACGGCGCGGCGAGGGGTTGAGCATAGCCACCGCAGCAGCAGTGGTTGGGGCGCGCTGCCGGTGGCAAGCGGCTGCGGTAGGGGGAGGCAGGCGCAGCCGGGGCATGCGGTGACGACGGGCGTGCGTACAAAGGAGGAGAGGGGGAATGCGCTCACTGGTGCCGTAGGGTTCGAGGCAGTGGGGGTTGAGGAGGAGGGCGGAGACGACCGGTCGACTGGGAGGCAGTCCGGCGAGGTGGTCCTATTCGGCGGTGACGGTCGATCCGGCGAGGTAGGGGGTCCCGGGCTTGTTCTCGTTGTCGAAGACGGTGAAGAGGAGGTCGGAGTAGCAGATGGGCACGGTGGTGCGGCGAATGGAGGCTGATGGCCACGGCGGTTCGCGACGGCGAGCGGCGGCCATGGAAGGCGCTTGGGCGCGGGGACGAGCACGCGTGCGAGGCGCTGGAGCCGAGCGAGAGTCGGAGAAGAGGACTAGGGGCACGGAGGCCCGAGGCGGTCGTAGGCAACCATGGGGATCGGGGCGAGGAGCTCCTCTCCGGTGTGTGCGTTGCATGGTGGCGGCGGGTGAGGTAGACGAGGGGAGAGGTGGGGATTGATCCCGATCCAGGGGAATCGAGGGAGGGAGTGGGGCGAGTGGGGGATTAGGGTTACGGGGTGAGAATATGGAGAGAGTGGGGAGGGGCCGGCTGGGCCAAGTGGGTCGGCCGGCCAGCTGGGCCGGTGGGCCGTGATGAGGGGGATTCTTCCTTTTTCTTTTTATTCATTTCCTGTTTTGTTCTTTTCCTTCTATTTATTGTTTGGCTTGTTTTCTTTCTTTTATTTTACTTTCTTTTCTGTTTAGTTTTTACTTATTATTTAAATGATCCCTAAATTAGTAATAACACAAAACCCACTGCAACCAAAAGGTTTTACCCCAAAATCATTTAGTTTAGTATTTTATTAATTATAATAGCACTTAAATATTGGTTTTTGCTACTGTCATATTTATTTTAGAGTAATTAAACACTGTATAAAAGTTTGGTTTCTCCACCATTACTACTTATGCATTATTTGGCTCACCCCAAACATTTTAGTTTTAATATTTGAAAACTTTTATTGCTTGCTAGATTTTGAATTTGAATTTGAATCGATTTTCAAACTAGCGCGAGATTAGCAACTGTAACCGTGGTGATGTGGCATCATTAACATGGGATTACTGTAGCTAACTATCCGAGCGTCACAATTCTCCTCCACTACAAGAAATCTCGTCCCGAGATTTAAGAGGGGGACTAAGGGGGGAAGGTGCTGGTAGAGAAAAACCTAACGAGACTTCTCGGTCTTGGCTACCCTTTCGAAGAGGTTGATCCCTTTCGTTGATGTCTTCATTTCTCTGCTTCAAGTCACCATGATCAAGTCGTCATCCTTTCTTCGGTATCTCCATCGTCCTACGAACGCGACCAAGGGAAAAACTCCAGAAGAACGCATCCCCACAAGGCTGGGCATCTGACAGTGAACTCAATGGGAGATACACGAGGTACCCCACAAGTTGTATTTCAGTGAATTCGTTGAGTGCAATATACAATGGTACCAAAGTTTCAAACGGTTAGGCAATCATTCGGTGACTCAGAAGCTAGAATTGGGGTTTGAACAACAAGAATAACATGGTGTTTGATTCCAGGATGAATAATGGTATAGAATTTAGCTCGTGAATCACATACGAAGCCAGGTGCAAAGGATACATTAGAATTCGGGTTGTAAAGAAGAGTCAGGTTTCGACCTAGTGGATCTGTGGGTTATGGGCCCACCATGTGGGTTGAAAGTAGGAAGGGTGGTGACATCTTGCACAACCACGACAGGGAGGCATGTCAGTGGATAGCTTGTCAGCTATGTCGGCAACAATGTTGGTACCAACTACCAAGGACGGGGAATGAAGAGAACCATTTTCCCGCTCACTGAACGAGGCGAACCAATTGGCAAAGTTCTCACCCATCGGTGGTTATCGGAATGTCATCAACAATAGTAACAGGGTCTTACAGACAGAGTGGTACAACAAGGTGCTTACCTAAGCAGAGAATTATCTTTGCTCAGTTAAGTCAGATTACAGGAAAGGTTAAACAAAAGGATGGAAAGGAAAACGCGATTATCAGATTAAACAGAACAATGGAAAGGAAAATTGTGATTACACACAATTATTAGGAGTATATCCTTCCCATGTTCAAGCAGAACATGGCATTCAGGGTAGGAGAGCAAGTACTCAACCATTCAGATAAAGAGGCAAGGATTAATCAAGATGTTACCCATACAAAGGTGTTTGGATAACTGACCAAGAAACCTTTAGCATCGCGCCTCCAATGTTCTTGTTGATGAGCGGGGTATCATAGTCATGCTTCAAGGTAGCAATGACATGGTGTTTCAATCAAGGGCCGGACTTTGGATACACAGATGATCCATCAGGAGCAACTTATAAAATATGTCTTATAATTTCCTCCAGGAAGAATGGTTATCCTTCCAAAAGAAATTATAATGATAGGTCCCCGAGCCAGGGGGGTGCTAAGCATGACATCATGTTACCGGGTCAACAAAGGACCAACATCATAACTCTTGGAAAGTTGTCCCAACCATCATATCTGACCAAGATTCAGATCCGATTGGTGTCATGATACCTCCGACTCAGGGTGTCCGAGAAGAAAAGGTGCAACACAAATCGAAGAAATGACATTGCAAAATTCTCGGGAAATGAACTATGGAAGCGAGTTCCAAAACAAGAGTTCATCAGTAAACCAAGGAAAGGATGATGAGGTGGCTGATGGACTCAGCGACAAATCATCAAGATTTCCAAAGGATGGATTCCACAATTATGTGAACAAGGAGATAACATTTGCCAGATCAAATGGTATAATGATGCATGCTCGAGGAAAACATACACGATTTAAACATTGGTTGAAAGGTGCACCCAAAATATGAGCTTGGGTAGCATGATCAATATTTAGAATGGTGATTCAGTAACCAATAGTCTAAAAATGAACTATCGACCATTAACTTCAAAGCAATAGGGTTGCTAGAAGTTTTGAATTCGCACATCATAGTTCAATTGTCGGTTTTCTGATCAGAAACAACACGGTGACCAGGAAAAGAATGGTGATGGTGATAAGTATCACTTGTATCAAGAAGTATCCAGAGGTGGTGAAATTCTCATGACAATCCTGACATAAAAGATGGTAATACCCCAAGGTAAAAAGGAACAAAGGCTGGATAGCAAGGATCTCAAGGTATAACACAAAACATGAGCAAGTTTGTGTTGGAGGGAAGACAATAAAGTGGTCGATGATAACACAAATCATCGAGGCAAGGATGGTATTTCTTATCATGAATTCAATTGATATCATGGAAAAGCTTGGAATACTGATGATAATCACGACACATTTGTTGAGAGATTTCATGAAGATGTAATCAATCAACGATGACATCAAGTCAAACGAATGATGAAGCGAAAGGTTATTGGAACCACAGTTAGGACACAAACTCGAAATCAAGTTTGTTGCTCAAGGAGAATGATATGACGACGAAAATCGACGCAAGCTTAGCTCATCATCGAAAGTTGTGTTCCGGGAATCAGGACCAGGTAGCACAATTAAAATCATCATGATAATGATATAACCAAATAGGCTAGGAATGACGTGATCGGGTACAAACTCGTAAGTAAGGAAGATTACTAAGAGTTGTTGAACCAGAGTGCGGACTTGATTCAGTTATCGGGGTACTCGAGTGACTAACCACTCAAAACCCAGGAAAAATTGGAATCGATGAGAATGTAGTACTTGACGAAGAACTCATAAGAAGTTATGCGGTTCTGTGATAATCTCGAGATACCAGGGGGGTAATACTCGACGACGGATCAAAGTAAAGGTTGGACTGGGGTATTGCTCTGTAGAAGACAAGTGCTTAAACTTGCACAAGAAATGGTATTTAAAGGAGAACATGGTCGAAACCACGATTGAAAAAGGCCAGATCCAAGATATAAGATGAACTTATACTAAGGGAATAACTAATTTTAAAAGAAGCTTCGATGAGAAGATCTACATCGTGTCCATGGGCATGAGCACAAAGTTCAAGGTCGACTCCCACTTCTCCAATGCATAACCTTTCATTTACTTCTCGTGTTCGATGAAGCTGTAGTGTTGAAATTTTATCTGGCAAAATACCAGAAGAGTATGACTCGTGAAAACTTTCGAGTTCACATAGATTAGGTAAGGCATTGTTTCAACCCATCGGGGCATCTTAGGAACATATGCCACGAGTTTTAGGAGTAATGAACAATAGCTCGAAAGCAGAGCATGGTTGACAAGGGGGGAGGATACAATTTACCAAAGGAATTATGTATTAGGGAAAGAACTCAAAAGATGATCAAATGTGAAGGACACTGTCGGATAACAATCCAACAAAGGACCTGGCGATCCCTAAGGGATTTGATGTGATCATCGGTACTCAACCAGAAGAAGAAAGAATGCAAGGAGATCTGATTATAGAAACAACTGACTAAGTCAATCTCAAATGCAAAAGGAATTAAGATTTCCAAACCAAGGGATCAGAAGCAAACGCTCTCATAAAGGATGGATAATTTGAATAGACTTAGGGGTACAATCGACGGCAATTTAATTGGCTGAGAACCAGCTCATGTTCAAAATGACGTCTGAGCCGGAAGGATAATTTTCAGGGAATAACTGATGATTGTGTGCATTTACACATATGTTGAATCAACAAGATCAGATGTCGATCACAAAGTATTTTAATGAATATTGCTAGACATATGGAAGTAACCATTATGCAAGCAGGTAAATAAGATCAAGAGCAATAGGCTACTGAGGATTTTGGAAGAGCCAATGGCATTTCGAAGAATTTTGCGAAACACCTGAACAACTGAGGATGAGCGGATAATCGGTAAGTGCGAGGAATTATTCGTAGGGGTATTTATGAGGAAAAGGAGCTGCAAGGCAGCAGACACAAAGGATTCTCGGAATATTCAAAGTATTTCAGGGTATCTTGTAATAACAAGATAAAAGTGGAAATGAAGTTATGGACGAAAAGTGTATGTAGCTTTCCATAGGGATTTATCATTGGTATGGAATTGCAAAGGCGATGAGCACAAGGTCTCAGGAAAATATCAAGGGATATCCTCAGAATGTTCTGATGAAGCAGGTGATCTTCCGGAATGAGGGCTCTCCAAGAGAAATAGTTACGAGAACCTAGAGTTGGAGTTAGCAAAATCATTTAACCCGAATAGAAGAGAGATCAGAGTCCTAGAGTATAGACGAGAAGTAAAAGATCCTAATACCTCCCAATGGCGACGTGGGCCCGTAAGACACACAACCATGTTAGTAAAAGTTTTGCAATGACTAGACTCGACATCGGCCAAGGAGTTTGGAAGGGGGATTCCTACATGCAGTCGGCTCTGATACCAACTTGTGACGCCCCCGATTCAATCATACACTAATCATGCACGCAAACATGTACGATCAAGATCAGGGACTCACGGGAAGATATCACAACACAACTCTAAAAGGAAAATAAGTCATACAAGCATCATAATACAAGCCAGGGGCCTCGAGGGCTCGAATACAAGTGCTCGATCATAGACGAGTCAGGGGAAGCAACAATATCTGAGTACAGACATAAGTTAAACAAGTTTGCCTTAAGAAGGCTAGCACAAACTGGGATATAGATCGAAAGAGGCGCAGGCCTCCTGCCTGGGATCCTCCTAAACTACTCCTGGTCGTCGTCAGCGGCCTGCACGTAGTAGTATGCACCTCCAGTGTAGTAGGAGTCATCATAGAAGGTGGCGTCTGGCTCCTGGGCTCCGACATCTGGTTGCGACAACCAGGTAGAAGAGGGAAAATGGGGAAAAGAGGGAGCAAAGCAACCGTGAGTACTCATCCAAAGTACTCGCAAGCAAGGATCTACACTACATATGCATGGGTATATGTGTAAAGAGGCAATATCGGTGGACTGAACTGCAGAATGCCAGAATAATAGGGGGATAGCTAGTCCTATCGAAGACTACGCTTCTGGCAGCCTCCGTCTTGCAGGATGTAGAAGAGAGTAGATTGAAGTCCTCCAAGGAGCATCGCATAGCATAATCCTACCCGGCGATCCTCCCCTCGTTGCCCTGTGGAAAAGCGATCACCGGGTTGTCTGTGGAACTTGTCTGGGTGTGTTTTATTAAGTATCCGGTTCTAGTTGTCATAAGGTCAAGGTACAACTCCGGGTCGTCCTTTTATCGAGGGACACTGCTATTTGAATAGATAAACTTCCCTGCAGGGGTGCATCACATAACCCAACACGCTCGATCCCATTTGGCCGGACACACTTTCCTGGGTCATGCCCGGCCTCGGAAGATCAACACGCCGCAGCCCCACCTAGGCACAACAAAGAGGTCAGCACGCCGGTCTAAATCCTATGCGCGCAGGGGTCTGGGCCCATCGCCCATTGCACACCTGTATGTTGCGTACGCGGCCGGTGAGCAGACCTAGCAACCTGCATTACAAAGGAAGTTGCGTTACGCAGTCCAACCCGGCGGGCGCCGCTCAGTCGCTGACATCATGAAGGCTTCGGCTGATACCACGACGTCGCGTGCCCATATCTTTCCCGCGTAGTTGGTTAGTGCGTATAGGCCAGTGGCCAGACTCAGATCAAATACCAAGATCTCGTTAAGCGTGTTATTATGAAGCAACCGCGAACGCCAACTAGGGCTAGGCGCACCTCTCACCTAGGTGCCCTCAACCTGCTATGTCGCTCTGTCACAAAGATCCACACAAAGGGTCGTCGGTACAAAGGTCCTTTCAGCCCGCAATCCGTAATCACTCGCGGGTACTCAATGAGCCGACCCAACTTTAGTCACCATCTGTATAATATGTAAATATGTATAGTATATACCCGTGATCACCTCCCGATTGATCACGGCCTGATAATACAGCAAGGCAGACCGACAAGAATGTAGGGCCAATGATGATAAACTAGCATCCTATACTAAGCATTTAGGATTGCGGGTAAGGTATCAATGACTGTAGCAACAATGACAGGATATGCAACAAAATAGGAGTAACCGAACAGTAACATGCTACACTACTCTAATGCAAGCAGTAGAGAGAAGAATAGGCGATATCTGGTGATCAAGGGGGGCTTGCCTGGTTGCTCTGGCAAGAAGGAGGGATCGTCAACTCCGTAGTCGAACTGGGGGTCGCCGGCAGTCTTGGGGTCTACCGGAAAGAAGTAACGGAGGGGGAACACAATAAATAACAAAGCAATCAAAGCATCACAAAGCGTAACATGGCAACACACGGTGCTAGGTGTGCCCTAACGTGGTAGTAGGTGATACCGACGAAGGAGGGAAACATCCGGGAAAGTATCCCCGATGTTTCGAGTTTTCGGACAAATGAACCGGAGGTGAAATGTTGCACATTTGCTATGCTAGGGACATGTGGGTGACGAACGGGCTGCGTATCCGGATTCGTCTCGTCATTCTGAGCAACTTTCATGTACAAAACATTTTCATCCGAGTTACGGTTTATTTTATATTTATTTTTAAAGATTTAAATCAGTTTATAAATTGTTATTATTCATTTAATTCGAAAATTGTATTACTGCATCAGCATGTCGTCAACATGACGTCATCAGTCAACAGAGGTGTTGACTGGGTCAAGCTGACGTGTGGGTCCTATCTGTCATTGACACATTGCCCTAACTAATAGATTAGTTAGTTTAATTAGATATTTAGGTTGATTAAGTTTAATTAGTTTAATTAACAGATTAATTAGTTTAAGTTAATTAAGTTAATTATTAATTAATTAATTAATTTTAATATTTTTAAAAAATCTTTTTTTAATTATGTTCTAGGCGTGGGGCCCCGAGGCCAGTGACCCAGGGCCTTAGTGCGTGCTGGTTAGCGGGCGAACGGGCGCGGGCGCCGTGTCGCCTGGACCCGGGCGCGTGCGGGTGGTCTGGCAGCGGAGCTAGGTCGCCGGGCGAGCTCCCGCGGCCAGCAACTCGGGCAGCACGGGGGGCAGCAGGGGAGTAGTGCAACGGCGCGACGAGGGGTTGAGCACAGCCACCGCAGCGGCAGTGGTTGGGCACGCTGCCGGCGGCAAGCGGCTGCGGCAGGGGGAGGCAGGCGCAGCTGGGGCATGCGGTGACGATGGGCGCGCACATATACAGAGGAGGAGAGGGGTAATGCACTCACTGGGGCCGTAGGGTTCGAGGTAGTGGGGGTTGAGGAGGAGGGCGAAGACGACCGGGCGACGGGGAGGCAGTCCGGCGAGGTGGTCCTGTTCGGCGGCGATGGTCGACCCGGCGAGGTAGGGGTCCCAGGCTTGATCCCGTTGTCGAAGACGTTGAAGAGGAGGTCGGAGTAGCAGATGGGCACGGTGGTGCGGCGAATGGAGGCCGATGGCCACGGCGGTTCGCGACGGCGAGCGGCGGCCATGGAAGGCGCTTGGGCGCGGGGACGAGCACGCGTGCGAGGCGCTGGAGCCGAGCGAGAGTCGGAGAAGAGGACCAGGGGCACGGAGGCCCGAGGCGGTTGCAGGCAACCATGGGGATCGGGGCGAGGAGCTCCTCTCCGGTGTGTGCGTTGCATGGTGGCGGCGGGTGAGGTAGACAAGGAGAGAGGTGGGGATCGATCCCGATCCAGGGGAATCGGGGGAGGGAGTGGGGCGAGTGGGGGATTAGGGTTACAGGGGTGGGGATATGGAGAGAGTGGGGAGGGGCCGGCTGGGCCAAGTGGGTCGGCCGGCCAGCTGGGCCGGTGGGCCGTGATGAGGGGGATTCTCCCTTTTTCTTTTTATTCATTTCCTGTTTTGTTCTTTTCCTTCTATTTATTGTTTGGCTTGTTTTCTTTCTTTTATTTTACTTTCTTTTTTGTTTAGTTTTTACTTATTATTTAAATGATCCCTAAATTAGTAATAACACAAAACCCACTACAACCAAAAGGTTTTACCCCAAAATCATTTAGTTTAGTATTTTCTTAATTATAATAGCACTTAAATATTGGTTTTTGCTACTGTCATATTTATTTTAGAGTAGTTAAACACTGTATAAAAGTTTGGTTTCTCCACCATTACTACTTATGCATTATTTGGCTCACTCCGAACATTTTAGTTTTAATATTTGAAAACTTTTATTGCTTGCTAGATTTTGAAGTTGAATTCGAATCAAATTTCGAACTAGCGCGAGATTAGCAACTGTAACCTTCGTGAAGTGGCATCATTAACGTGGGATTACTGTAACTAACTATCCGGGCGTCACACATGCGATAGAGATGGGTGTGAAAGGAGTCAACATAAAAGGGATTCAAATATTTGAATTCGAGATGATGATACATGTAATCCATACTCGAACAAAAATTGCTATATCAAACATGCATACTCATATGAATTGACGCACATCTATGTTATTTAATATGTAGATATTACTGATCCATACATTTTAGTAGAACATAATTTGGTTTAAATTTTTTGAATTAAACCTTATGATTTTGAGATCATTGTATTTGTAAATCATATTATACATATAAAGGAGCAGAATTCTTTGTTGTGCTTTTGAAATTATATAGAAAAAATGATGTATAGAACTTTATTCCAATCGAAAATGGATCCTGCTCGGAAAAAAATAAAATCCAAACGGGATTCGAATTGAGTTGGCACGGTAAGCATGCACTCTGCAAAATTTGAATGAAGCGGGGAAAGTTGCAGTAACCACCCGAAACAAAAATCTGCGAGATGAAAATTACTACTGCCTATCCCTGCCACGCAAAGCCTATCGGCTCGATTTCTATAGGTTTCGATAGGGGTAGGTTTGTAATTTCACTCAAACATGACATAACCGCCTCTCACCCGGATTCATACACAGTGGGCGCCAAAACACAGTTTCTCCTCGGCCAAAATCGACTCCCTCCCCGATTCATACACGGTGGGCGCCAAAAACAAACTCTCGTCGGCAAATATTCGGTGTATGTGAGATTACCGTCCTATCCCCAACCGACTAATATTGTTGTGATGTAGGAAATTTGAAACGGGGGCTAAGTTTGTAAATTTCCTCGCATTTGAGACAAGCGCGCCCTGAAGACATGGTTCTCTCCTTCCTCTCTCCCTCCATTTCCCCATTCGTACTCCATGGGCGCCAAAACACCCTCTCCACCCCAGCCTCCTCCGTCCGCCACCCCATCCACCGCCGTCCTCCTCCACCATGCCGCAGCTGATACCCCGATGCCGTCGTCCATTACAAGAGATCAACCTCTCTCAACCACGGCTTCGGACCGGGATCCTTGCATCCCGTCGTCTCGCTTCATCCCCACCGTCGTCCACCTTGCCGGCGCCGCTCCTATGACAGTCTCATCCACCACGTCCCGCCGCCACCGTCTACCCTCCTAGATCTGCTTCCACGCCGCCAACAGCCATCGGTACTGCAGCACCATCAGATTCTCAGCAGATGCATACACGGCGCCGCACCAGAGGCTGTACTCTTTCGTATCTGCTCAACTTATTTATCGCAGCAAGAAAATAGATCGCCACTGCTTTACTCTGATTTCTTGTCCATCACTTACTTGCTAGCTGAAAGCAAACATTGGTTGCGAAGTTGCCTTTGTTCGGTTTGCACCTTCAGATCCGCCATGGCACGCTCAACACTATACTCGCAATGTTTATGGTTTTCCCCTTTTATATTCCACACTAGTTAAATCACAGTAGACTAAATTTCAAAATTGGGTCAGTCAATTTTTCAGAGCTCGCCGGAGTTCGCCAGTGCGAAGGGGCTCGGGTGGGGACGGTGGTTGTGGGGGGCAGTGGTGGGGCCTCGTCGAATGAAGAAAACTCGACGCGGGTGGGGGCGGGGTGGGGGTGGCGGAGGAACACAGGCGGTGGGGGCCGGTGGTCCGGCCGGCGGCCCGTGCGGTGTTCTGTATGGGAAGAATCAGAGACGAGGAAGAAGAAGGGTTAGGAGACGTAGGATCTTCATCCAACCGCCTGAAATGGTCGACTGACCCAAATGACAAAAGTCACGTGACTTGCATGCAGACATGCCTTTATATTCAGTACCATCATCGTACCTGCTTAGCACTGCTCCTGAATCCATCAAGCTAAACAAAGTGCCACTCATAATTCCAAACTTGTTGATCAAGTATGAATCTGATATGATGCTGATATTACTAAAATATATAATGTTTAATTGGTCAGCTAATGTTCCTACTTTACTTTCGAAAAGCATGTGCACCACATATAGAGAGACAACAGGGAGTTGCATTCTTAATGCGCTCTGGTTCATCAAGTGTGGGCATTGCGCAACGAACATTTTATTATCCAAAATCTTCTTGCTCTTCTTCAGCATGTTCCTCTTTCGTTCTTCTTTAATAAGTACTCTCTCCGTTCCTAAATACAAGTCTTTGTATAGATTCCACCATGGACTACATATGGAGCAAAATGAGTGAATCTACACTCTAAAATGTATCTGGATACATCTGTATGTGATCCATAGTGGAAATCTCTACAAAGACTTATATTTTGGAATGAAGGGAGTATGATAGTAGTACAGCATGTTCCTTGTAGTGAAGATCAGCAGGGACATTTGCAGTGTAGAGGTCTATACGGTCGGTTATGATGGACACTTTGAACTCTTCGGGCCTCTTTGATTCATAGGATTTTGTAAACATAGGAATAGGATTTGTAGTGGCCTGCCCACTTGAATCCTATAAGAATAGCAAGGAAATGTGGGTAGCTATGTCGCCTTTGAGAGTTACACTGATATTAATAGTACCGCACCTTCAGTTGAAGAGAGCTGGTATCCGAAGCCTTTCTAGCCGTACCGGCAATACTAGCACATATATTCCAGCAAGTTCCACTTTGTTGATTTTACTCTGATGCTTATGGTTTTCCCGTTATATCTACATTATGATCTGTGTAGCTGCTTTGCGTCGCACTAGCAGCAGTCTACTCTTGAAGCTAAACACTACAATGACATACAAAATTGGCACCAAGGCATTGAGTGCCATTCTGGATGCAATGAAACTCATACGCTCCCCACCCGTTGATTCTTGTTCAGAATATGATCCTAATGACTATTCTAACCTCGAGGAGTCAAAGGTAGATGGCCTGTTGTCGTGGTTCTAAGCCTGACAGTAGAGTGGGGGGGGGTAGGTATGAAGAGGCAAGGTCCTAGCTATGGAGAGGTTGTAAACACAAGAGATGTACGAGTTCAGGCCCTTCTCGGAGGAAGTAAAAGCCCTACGTCTCGGAGCCCGGAGGCGGTCGAGTGGATTATATGTATATGAGTTACAGGGTGCCGAACCCTTCTGCCTGTGGAGGGGGGTGGCTTATATAGAGTGCGCCAGGACCCCAGCCAGCCCACGTAGGAGAGGGTTTAAGGTGAGTTAAGTCCGGGGCGTTACTGGTAACGCCCCACATAAAGTGTCTTTACTATCATAAAGTCTACTTAATTACAGGCCGTTGCAGTGCAGAGTGCCTCTTGACCTTCTGGTGGTCGAGTGAGTCTTCGCGGTCGAGTCCTTCAAGGCAGTCGAGTGTGTCTCTCGTTGGTCGACTGGAAGGTGACCTCTTCTAAGGGTGTCCTTGGGCAGGGTACTTAGATCAGGTCTGTGGCCCTACCCTAGGTACATGACCCCATCATTAGCCCCCGAATGGATTGAGGTTTCGAGTGAGGAAGGAGTTGATGTTGTTTCCGATTAACTTTTGCACACTGGTCGTGCGTTGTTCTGGACCAAAGAATCTCTTCGTTGGTAGTGAGCAACTTGTCTTCAGTCGACTCGATCCATTCTCTTCTTTCGTCGAGTGATCTTTCGGGCTTCGACGATTTCCGAGCGACGGATCGCAGGAAATCCCGCGTCTGCCAGACCGATCTGCCGTTCGCGGATTCCGTGGGATGCGAAATTTTGGGGAAGCACGCGAAGCGGAGCAGGCCGCGGCGTTCGGATGGGACGGGACATAGACGCCTCGATCCCCGCGCGGCTTTCTTCGCCACGTATCCCGCCTGCATAACTGTTTCTGGATATGATTAGATCGACCGGGCCCACCTGTCATCCACTCGGAAGGGACCTTATAAATACGCCCGGCGAGGGTTTTTTGTACAGTGCCTCAGCATTCTCTTTCTCTGCTCCCTTCGTCTCCGTCCAGCGCGCTCGCTCTCGCCTCCGCACAACTTCTCCTCGTGCGTCTCACCGGCAACCATGGCCAAGGAGAAGACGGCAGCGCTGGAACGCGCGAAGAAGGCGTCGGCAACGGAGAAGGCGAAGGGGAGATCCACCAGCCGCGGCGGGTCTTCGTCTAGATCCCGCCTGCCGAAGGGCTGGGTCCAAGGAGATTGGATCCAGTCGACCATCACGGAGAAAGATCTCCTCGACATGGCCAACGAGGGCCTGATCCCTCATGGAGCTGCGAGGCTTCTGGGGAAGGAGTGGCAGCCCCAGCCAGAAGAGGGTGAGTGTGTGCTCCTGGCTACCCACATCGACCGTGGATTTTCTTTGCCGCCGAGTATTTTCTTTCGTGGTTTCTTGAACTTCTTTGGAGCGCAACTCCATCACTTTACCCCAAATTCTATCGCCTATCTTGCCGCATTCGTGTCCATGTGTGAGGGTTTTCTGGGCTGTCGACCGCACTGGGGCTTGTTCAAGCATATATTCACGTGTCGCTCTCAGACCGTGAAGAAAGCGAGCCCAGGCGACGAAAGGACCCGAGTTGTCCAAATGTGTGGGGGCCTGGGGATCCAGGTGAGGAATAAGAGCACCTTCCCAGCCATGACTTTTCCCGAGTCAGTCAGAGGCTGGCAGTCGACCTGGTTCTACTGCCAGGATCAGTCGACGCCGGGGCAGTCGAGTGGACTCCCTCAGTTTACCATGGACCGAGTGAACAAGCCCTCCTCTCTGAAGTTGATTCCGGAGGAGAAAGCTGACATGAAGATGTTGATGGAGCGCGTAGTACAGTTGGTTCGGGAGGGAGTGACGGGCATGGATCTCCTGGAGGTTTTCCTTAGGCGTCGTATCCAGCCCCTTCAGTTCCGGAGCCACTGCATGTGGTTGTACTGTGGGACTGAGGACGAGACTCGGGTCCATCCAGAAGTAGTCGACGATGTCACTCTGGAAAGGTGGATGGCTGCCGTTACCGGAAACAAGGATAACCCACGCGGAGCCAGAAGGATTCCTCCACTCGACCACCACAGTGATCCAAACAAGGTAAGCCTGCTCTGCTCTCCACTGTTTTCTTGTCATATTCATTTCTGTTTATTCTGCCAATCGGTCGATTGATCTTTGTCTTGATCTATCAGGCCCTCACCGAGCTGTACTCGATGCCCAATGGAGCACAGGCTCCGACTGAGGAGGGTGAGGCGAGTGGGGGCGAGAGCCAGGAGGAGGAGTGGGACTCGGACGTTGCTGAGGATGATGACGACGATGACGACGATGACGGTGATGAAGATGCTGCTGAAGACGAGGGAGAAGAGGAGGAGGAGATCGTACCACCGCGCTCGGAAAGGCGGTCGAAGCTTGTCCACGACCCTGCGACTGAACGTGGCAAGGGGGTTGCGACCGTTGCTCAGTCGACCAAGCGCCCTCGGACCACCTCTCCGGCGCCGACTGAAAAGGCGTCGAAGCAGCCCAGGGCGGCTTCGTCAAAGCCGACCAAGCTCTTGCCGAAGATGAAGGTGTCCATCCCCACCATATCAGGGTAATCATGCTGCTTAAGACTTCCTATTTTGTGTGAACTTTGTCTCTGGTTGGCGCTGGAGTTAGTCGACTGATTCTTTGGAGTTGCAGTGCTGCTACTTCTGAGACCTCATCCCGGGCTGATGACCATGAAATGGAGGACGCAGCAACCTCAAAACCAGGTACTATACTCTTAACACCGTTTTTAGTCGACTGACTCATGATCTCTAATCCTGATTCTTTTCTGTAGCTCCACCGAATGTTGTTATCACTCTCCCTGATGATGAAGATGAGGAACCGCTGAAGCACAGAAGGAGTAGGAAAGCGTCTGCCAGCAGGGTGCCCCAGGATGTGACGGTGCCTGAGACTCTGGTTGTGGAGGAGGAGAACACCACTCGACACACTGTGTCCTTCACAGATCCACTGACGAGTGCTCAGCAGCCCTCCCTCTTCACGACGCACCATGTCCCAGAGGACCAAGCTGGCGCCGCGAAGGAGGCGATATGCCAGTCAGGAATCATGATGGAGCAGTTAAGGACCATCCGGGATGCGAGCCAGGCAGCTTACGACGCTAGTTCCGCCCTTCAAAGCAATGTTCAGGTCAGTCGACCACCGCCTGTTCTGTTAAGATATGCTATCAAAAACTTTTCTTTCCAGAATTTATAGTACTCACCCAGTGGGTGTGTCGACTTAGACTCCGTGTTAGCGGGGGCACGCTGAGTGCACCCACTGGGTGTAGTCCCCAAGGCTAAGGTCGACTGCTGGCAGTCGGCCTTAGGCTTTATAATTTCAGTCTTTGCGTCATTTGACTATGTCGACTGGATTTCGCAAACTGGTCGACTGGTCGACTCTGTCTTCAATAGGATTAGTGGGGGCACGCTGAGTGCACCCACTGGGTGTAGTCTCCAAGGCTAAGGTCGACTGCTGGCAGTCGGCTTTAGGTTTTATAATTTCAGTCTTTGCGTCATTCGACTATGTCGAATGGATTTCGCAAACCGGTGGGGGCACGCTGAGTGCACCCACTGGGTGTAGTCCCCGAGACTGTGGTCGACTGCTTGCAGTCGATTACAGTCTTAAAGAATACATCTCTCTCTCTCTTTTTTTCTTTTTTTTTTCTTTGAGGTCGATTGGTCGACTCTATCTTCGATAGGATTAGTGGGGGCATGCTGAGTGCACCCACTGGGTGTAGTCCCCGAGACTACGGTCGAATGCTTGTATTCGGCTGTAGTCTTAGAAACATGTGATTTTTCCTTTTTCACTCGAAAGTGAATTATATTTGACATTTAGTCGATTGGTTCTTCACAGAACTCCTGTGATCTTGTGGCTCGCTACTCTGAGCTGGAAAACAAGCACGTTCAGCTCGAGCTGAATTTGAAGATGGTTCAGGAGAAACTGACGAAGGCAAAGGAGGAGACCGAAGGTATGTTTGGTGAGACCTTGACGACTGATTTTCCCCTTCGTTTGTTTCAAAATCTGATCTTGCTGTAACTTGCAGGTAAGGTAAGGGAGGCCCAATAGAAAAAAGACCTTGAACTAGCTGAGAAGATCAAGCTCGCTGACGAGAAGCTAGCTTCAGTCACCAAGCTTGAACAAGACAATACCAATCTGAAAACTGCTCTTGGGATTGCCAACAAGGAAGTCAGTCGACTGAAAACTGATAAAACTACCCTGACCGACCAAGTCAGTAAGTTGACTGGGAAGAAAAATGCTCTGGAGGCCTTCCTGGGTGGTCTTGCCAAGAAGCTGTTTCTTATGCTTGAAGGTAAACCTCTATGCTCGGCAATCATTTCCAATCGTGATTTTGTCATTCGACCATCGCCTTGACTCGGTGATCGTCCTTGCAGAATTTTGTCAAAAACTTTGAAGAAGAAACTAGCCGGCTGGAACCAAACCTCGATCCCGTCAATTCCCCGGTGAACGACGAAGTTGCCATGAATGTTTTCCGACTGGAGTCCCGTGTTGCAGCTACCGTGGACTATCTTGCAAGGCTGAAGGTCGCCACATCTCGCATCGACTCGACGCTCTGGCTCGGGGAGACACTTCAAAATGACCTTGAGTCGCTGATGGCTCGCTTGAACACGATCCCTGGTCGAGTGCAGGAGTGGAAGAAGTCCTCGGCTCGGTGCGGTGCAGATGTTGCTCTGTGTCTGGCCCGAGTCCACTGCAAAGATGCGCGAGAAGAGAAGCTGGCGGCCCTCCGGGTGGCCAACACCAAGAAACACGACTTCAGGTCCTTTATGGAAACTTTCCTTGCGGCTGCCACTCGGATCGCAGATGGAATTGATCTTGATGAGTTCGCTGCACCTTCCAGCCCTCCACAGGAGGGGTAAAAAACTTCTTCTAAGCTCGACGCTTTAAATTTGCCTCGGTATGCCGAGTGGAGTTGTAACCGATAAACCCTAACGGGCTTAGCGCCCGAGCACTTTCGGTTCCTTTAGATATCGATCCAAACTTGAATTTGTCATTTGAATATGATTGCTTTTGGCTCGAAATGTCTTTTGCAGGTTCAAAGCAGGGCGCTTACTGCAATCGACTTATTCCTTAGTCCACTTAGGTGAGCGCTGGGCTGCAGCTAAGCCCCCGAGTGGAAGTCTGGCTTACCACTCGGCAGGATTTTTATAACTTAGGCGAGTACTTGGACTGCAGCTAAGCCTCCGAGTGGAAGTCTGGCTTACCACTCGGTAGGATTTTTATAACTTAGGCGAGTACTTGGACTGCAGCTAAGCCTCCGAGTGAGAGGTTTGCTCTTCACTCGGTAGGGTTTTTGATTACTTAGGCGAGCACTGGGCTGCAGCTAAGCTCCCGAGTGGAAGTCTGGCTTACCACTCGGCAGGATTTTTATAACTTAGGCGAGTACTTGGACTGCAGCTAAGCCCCCAAGTGAGAGGTTTGCTCTTCACTCGGTAGGATTTTTATAACTTAGGCGAGTACTTGGACTGCAGCTAAGCCTCCGAGTGAGAGGTTTGCTCTTCACTCGGTAGGATTTTTATAACTTAGGCGAGTACTTGGACTGCAGCTAAGCCTCCGAGTGAGAGGTTTGCTCTTCACTCGGTAGGATTTTTATAACTTAGGCGAGTACTTGGACTGCAGCTAAGCCCCCGAGTGAGAGGTTTGCTCTTCACTCGGCAGGATTTTTATAACTTAGGCGAAACGGATTCGCAGCTAAGCCTCCGAGTGGGAGTCTGGCTCACCACTCGGTAGGATTTTTTACAAACTTAGGCGGAACGGATTCGCGGCTAAGTCACCCACTGAGGGGAAATTTTATTAGACAAAATGAAAAGTGACAAAAATTATGGAGGAACTATGACACTATTATTTTGAGGTCCATGAACTATAGAAGTACTTTATTGCAACTCATCCAAGTGATAAAACTTAAGTGTAAAATGGGCGGAGTAGTTCCGCGTTCCAAGCTCGGGGCTCATTGATATTATGCTCGACGTTGTAAAGACGGTACGCCCCGTTGTGGAGAACCTTGGTGACGATGAAGGGACCTTCCCAAGAAGGAGCAAGCTTGTGTGGTTTGTGCTGATCCACTCGGAGAACCAAATCTCCTTCCTGGAAGGCTCGACCTCTCACATTTCTGGCGTGGAAACGACGCAAATCTTGTTGGTAGATGGTCGACCGGATCAGAGCCATCTCCCTTTCTTCCTCTAAAAGGTCGACTGCGTCCTGCCGCGCTTGTTCAGCTTCTGCTTCGTTGTAGATTTCAACTCGAGGAGCATTGTGGAGAAGATCACTCGGCAACACTGCTTCAGCTCCGTAGACCAAGAAGAATGGAGTTCTTCCGGTCGACCGATTAGGTGTGGTCCGCAGTCCCCAAAGCACTGAGGGAAGTTCATCGCCCCAAGCTCCAGCTGCATGCTTGAGATCACGCATCAGTCGGGGTTTCAATCCCTTGAGAATCAGGCCATTGGCTCGCTCCGCTTGTCCATTCGACTGCGGATGGGCGACTGAAGCGTAGTCGACCCGTGTGCCTTGAGAGTTACAGAAATCTCTGAATTCCTCCGAGTCAAAGTTCGACCCATTATCCGTAATGATGTTGTGCGGGACTCCATATCTGAATATTAGTTCCCTGATGAAGCTAACAGCAGTACCGGCGTCAAGGTTCTTGATTGGTTTAGCCTCAATCCACTTGGTGAACTTGTCGACTGCCACCAGTACATGCGTGAAGCCACTTCGCCTTGTTCTCAAAGGACCGACCATGTCCAACCCCCATACGGCGAAAGGCCAGACGAGTGGAATGGTCTTCAGGGCTGATGCAGGCTTGTGCGACATATTCGAGTAAAACTGACATCCTTCACACTTATCCACTATCTCCTTTGCCATCTCATTCGCCTTTGGCCAGTAAAATCCGGCTCGGTATGCTTTGGCCACGATAGTCCGAGAGGACGCATGATGACCGCAGGTCCCCGAGTGAATATCATTAAGGATGATTCGACCTTCTTCCGGCGTTATGCACTTCTGACCGACTCCAGTCGCGCTTTCTCTGTATAACTGTCCTTTGATTACGGTAAAGGCCTTAGATCGGCGGACGATCTGTCGAGCCCCTTCCTCATCCTCCGGGAGCTCTTTTCTCAGGATATACGCGATATATGGAATCGTCCAATCGGGAATGACCACCAAGATCTCCATGACCAAGTCGACCACTGCTGGGACTTCAACCTCAGTCAGATCTGTGGCACTCTTGGGCTGTGGAGCTTCTTCGGTGAAAGGATCTTCTTTGACTGACGGAGTGTGTACATGCTCCAAGAACACACCACTCGGAATGGCTTCTCTCTTGGAACCTATCTTTGCTAGATCATCAGCTGCTTGATTTTTCAGTCGGGGTATATGATGGAGTTCCAACCCCTCGAACTTCTTTTCCAGCTTCCTCACTGCACTGCAGTATCCAGTCATGGCTGGGCTTCTCACGTCCCACTCCTTCATCACTTGATTGACCACTAAATCCGAGTCGGCATAGACCATCAGGCGACGGACGCCGAGTGAAATGGCCATGCCCAACCCATATAAGAGGGCCTCATATTCTGCCTCATTGTTGGAGGAATCAAAGTGAATCTGGAGCACATATCTGAGCTTATCTCCTCTGGGGGAAACCAGGACAACCCCAGCACCGGAACCATTCAACATCTTAGAGCCATCAAAGAACATGGTCCAATGCTCCGAGTGAACTTCAGTCGGCTGCTGCTGTTCAATCCACTTGGCGAGGAAATCTGCTATTGCCTGGGACTTAATGGCTTTCTTTGCCTCAAACTTGATATCAAGGGGAAGAAGTTCAATCGCCCATTTGGCCACTCGACCAGTTGCATCTCTGTTGTGCAAAATCTCTGATAGTGGAGCGTCGCTGACGACTGTGATGGAATGATCAGAGAAATAATGAGCAACCTTCTTCGTGGTCATGTATATTCCATACACAAGCTTCTGATAATGAGGATATCTCTGCATGGATGGAGTCAAGACTTCAGACAAATAATACACTGGGCGCTGAACTTTGAGAGCTTTTCCTTCTTCTTCCCGCTCGACCGTTAGCACAGTACTGACGACTTGTCCTGTGGCTGCGATATAGAGCAACAGAGGCTCTTTGCTGATTGGAGCAGCAAGCACCGGCTGGGTGGAGAGGAGAGCTTTTAGCTCGGCAAACACTGCATCAGCTTCTGGAGTCCACTCGAACTTGTCTGCCTTCTTCATCAGTCGGTAAAGAGGCAATGCCTTTTCACCGAGTCGTGAGATGAATCGACTTAATGCGGCCAAGCATCCAGTAAGCTTCTGGACATCGTGCACTCGCACAGGGCATTTCATTCGGAGAATAGTGCCAATCTTCTCTGGATTAGCGTCGATTCCTCGTTCGGAAACGAGAAAACCGAGTAACTTGCCACCAGGAACTCCAAATGTGCACTTCGATGGATTGAGCCTGATATCATACCTTCTGAGGTTGGCAAATGTTTCGGCGAGGTCAGCGAGCAGGTCGGAACCTTTTCGTGACTTGACGACGATGTCATCCATATACGCTTCCACATTCCGACTGATTTGAGTGAGTAGACACTTCTGAATCATTCGCATAAATGTGGCTCCGGCATTCTTGAGGCCGAATGGCATGGTGATATAGCAGAAGCACCCGAATGGAGTGATGAAAGCTGTTTTTACCTCGTCGGGTCCATACAGACGGATCTGGTGGTACCCGGAGTAGGCGTCTAGAAAAGACAGTCTCTCGCATCCCGTGGTCGAGTCAACAATTTGATCTATGCAAGGGAGAGGAAAATGATCTTTCGGGCAGGCCCGGTTGATGTGCTTGAAATCAATGCACATTCGGAGTGATTTGTCCTTCTTAGGAACCATGACGACATTAGCGAGCCACTCGGAGTGGTATATCTCTCGGATAAATCCTGCCGCCAACAGTCAAGCCACTTCCTCACCAATGGCTTTTCTCTTCTAGACGGCGGACCGCCGAAGATGCTCTTTGACTGGTTTTGCAGATGAGTCGACTCTTAGGCGATGCTCAGCCAGTCCCCTGGGAACACCTAGCATGTCAGCGGGCTTCCATGCAAAAATGTCCCAGTTCTCACGGAGGAACTGGATGAGCGCTTCTTCCTATTTCGGGTCGAGTGTTGTGGAGATGTGGGTTGGAGCTGCATCGGGGTCGGTCGGGTGAATGTGAACAGGCTTCGTCTCACCGGACGACTGAAATGCAGACTCTGTGGCGGGTTTCTTGGATCGCAGCAAGTCACTCGGATCTGCGTTTTGCTTGTACTCTTCGAACTCGACCGCTGTCACCTGGGAATCAGCAATCTTTGAGCCTTTCTGGAAGCACTCTTCTGCCTTTTTCCGATCACCGGTGACAGTGATCACTCCTTTGGGGCCGGGCATCTTCAATTTGAGGTACACGTAACATGGTCGAGCCATGAATCGTGCATAAGCTGGTCTCCCCAAAATGGCATGATATGCACTCTGAAAATCCATGACCTCGAACGTCAACTTCTCTTTGCGAAAATGTTTCGAATCGCCAAACACCACGTCCAGAGCTGTTTGGCCGAGTGACTCGGCTTTCTTTCCTGGTATAACTCCATGAAAGCTCATGTTACTGGTGCTCAGTCGGGACATCGGAATGCCCATTCCTTTCAGTGTGTCTGCATACAGCAAATTCAACCCACTACCACCGTCCATAAGCACTTTTGTCGGTCGAGTGCCTTCAACAACTGGATCGACCACCAAAGCTTGCCTCCCAGGGGTGGCAATATGAGTCGGGTGATCAGATTGGTCGAAGGTGATGGGTGTTTGGGACCATTTCAGATAGTTTGCTTTTGCTGGGGCAACCATGTTCACCTCACGGTTAATAACTTTCAATCGACTCTTGCTCTCCACATCTGCAAAGATCATTAGAGTAGAGTTGATATGAGGATATCCTTCCTCACTGTCCTCCTTGTCTTCGACCTTGTCTGACTCCTTCTCCTTGTTATTAGACTGTTTTCCCTGAAACTGCTGGATCAGGAGTCGACATTTGGCGAGTGGTGTGCTTCGGGTAGATGATATTCCCCTCTTCGTCTTTCTTCGTGTGGATGTGACACGGCATACCCATCACATCGTTCCCTTCTTTATCCTTTACCTTCTTAGGGTTCCAGGATCCTTTTGGTTTCCCTTTAAACTTTCCCTGAGTCATGGCCAGAGCCTCTCCAGGAGCTGCCGGTTCAGCCTTCCGCTTCTGTTTCCGACTGGTGTTTCCTTTTTCCGACTGACTCGGCTTGTGCTTGCCGCTTCGGAGTCGGTCTTCTTCTTCTCCGTTGGCGTACTTGGTAGCAATCTCCATCATCCGACTCAAGGTCATGTCACCGGTTCGACCAAACTTCAAACTCAATTCTCTGTTCTTGACGCCATCTTTAAAGGCGCAAACTGCCTGATGATCAGACACATTCTCCACAGTATGGTGCAAAGTGATCCATCTCTGAATATACTCTCTGAGAGTCTCATTGGTCTTCTGCATGCAGACTTGCAACTTTGTCAGTCCAGCTGGTCGCTTGCAAGTTCCTTCAAACGTTCTGATGAACACTCGGGACAGATCTTCCCAAGTGTAAATGCTGCTAGGAGGTAATTGAGTCAACCATGCCCTGGCAGAACCTTCCAGCATGAGGGGCAAATGCTTCATGGCCACCTCGTCGTTCCCACCACCAATCTGAACTGCCACTCGGTAGTCCTCAAGCCAAGTTTCAGGCTTAGACTCACTAGTGAACTTGTTGACTCCTGTTGCCAACCTGAAATTGGGAGGGATAACTGCGGCTCTGATAGCTCTGCTGAAACATTCAGGACCAGAAACATGCACTCGACTGCTTGTGGGTGCATCTCTGTCGAGTCCACCTCGATGGGCTCTGTTCCGGTCGACCAAACCTTGCACGATAATGGATCGCGCGTCGAAGCCTGGTTCTCTGGGGTCGACTGGAACTCTTCGCCCCGTACTGAACTGGCGCCTGTCATCTTGCTGCCGAGGAGCGTAAGACCCACCCCTCGGAGGGGAATTGGGCACTCGACGCCTATCATCTCGGTCGAGTCGGTCACCATATTGGTCTCGCCGATTCTCGCGCCCTTCACGCCGCGGAGGCGATCTGGGACTGTGAGCCGACTGAACCGTATTCGCAGCGACGGATCGACTGTGAATTCTATTGCGCGACTGCGACACGGCCGAATTCTGGTCTCCTGCTGCCCGGAGCAAATCCCTGATCTGCATCAAGCCTCTGCCAGCTTCCGACTGAGAGGGTTGGATGGACTCTGCTATACGGGTCGCAGCTGCTAAATTCTGGATTGGGGTTCGATATACCTGAGTCGGCGGGAAGAGTTGACGTCGACTGGTGTCGGGAATTCGTTGCCGCGCGCGCTCATCGAGTGCTCGCTGAAGATTCTCCAGTCGAGTGCATTCGGCCAAATTGGCCAAACGTACCTCCTCCAAGGCGCGAGCCTCGGGGGTTTCTCCTGCGATGGGAGTACGCAGAACATCCACGTTCCTGCGGCGAAGTTCCTCTCTTTGTAGAGAGTCGAGTGGCTCGGGCTGGTACTCTTCGTGGTCTCGTGCGGGGTCGCCTCCGTCGCCTGCTCCACCATCACGGGCGAAGCCAGGGGGACTGCGGGGCCCGTCGACCATCAGAATTTCTGCCGCTGGATCACTGCTATCGCACTCGGATGCGGTCTCTACGGAACCAGTCGACAGATCGAACAGGCCGTAGAGAGATTCGTCGGGCTCGATTGCCGCAACTTGGGTGGTGGCCGTCTGGCGAGCCACCGCGTGCCTCACCCACCGCTGAATCCTCGACCGGCCCGAGCGCTTGCGCTGACGGGAGACCGGGAGGGTGGTCGATGGGGATGTCGACCGATACGGGGTCGACGGTTGCCGCAGCAGAACACCGCGGACACATGCGCGAAAATGTGTCGCACCGCGGACGGGGAGCGCATCAACGTCGAGTGGAGCCTCCTGGAGCCAGGCGGAGTCGTCGGCGATGAAGGTGAGAGCGCCGAGACGGATCTCTCGACCCTCGACCAAAAATCCAGCAGCCACCATGATGAAAGTACTCGGAAGAATCGCAACTTCTCCACAAAATTGCTAAAACACCTGCCCCACGGTGGGCGCCAACTGTCGTGGTTCTAAGCCTGACAGTAGAGTGGGGGTAGGTATGAAGAGGCAAGGTCCTAGCTATGGAGAGGTTGTAAACACAAGAGATGTACGAGTTCAGGCCCTTCTCGGAGGAAGTAAAAGCCCTACGTCTCGGAGCCCGGAGGCGGTTGAGTGGATTATATGTATATGAGTTACAGGGTGCCGAACCCTTCTGCCTGTGGAGGGGGGTGGCTTATATAGAGTGCGCCAGGACCCCAGCCAGCCCACGTAGGAGAGGGTTTAAGGTGTGTTAAGTCCGGGGCGTTACTGGTAACGCCCCACATAAAGTGTCTTTACTATCATAAAGTCTACTTAATTACAGGCCGTTGCAGTGCAGAGTGCCTCTTGACCTTCTGGTGGTCGAGTGAGTCTTCGCGGTCGAGTCCTTCAAGGCAGTCGAGTGTGTCTCTCGTTGGTCGACTGGAAGGTGACCTCTTCTAAGGGTGTCCTTGGGCAGGGTACTTAGATCAGGTCTGTGGCCCTACCCTAGGTACATGACCCCATCACCTGTCCTGTTCACCCATCAAGGTGCCTGTTCTAATTTGGCAAGGTTTTATTGATTGTGTTTATCTTGCATATGCTGTCTTGCATTTCTTCTACTTTGTTGCACCGCCATCTGCTTAGTTTACTCATCATATATGTCGAGATGCCATGCCCATCCATTATCAATACATATTGCATCTATCATCATACCATGTTTTTTCACTCAAATGTTGTTCTTGTGCATCAGACATCAAAAAGGAAGAGGGTGATTGCCGAACCTGAAGGAGCACCAGCAAAGTCCTTGAAAAATGTGATGGTGCCAGAGAAATCAGACGGCACCCCACTTATATTGACTGTACAACCAGTGACACAAAACGTAGGACCGACTCCAGTAGGCTATACCCATACTTCACTGGCCACACCACTAGCTCCACCACACAGGACCTGCACACTAGCAAAAGGTATGCCGATTTCAGTTGCCATAGCACCAGCCGTACCACAGAAAAATCCCACTCCAGCAAAAAGTACAACAAGTCCACCGGCCGAAGACCTATCCCAACTGCAGAGACGGCCTTGCAGATTGGAACCCCATTCCAGTTATTCCCAGTTTAAAAGACAATGCTTTCGCTGTTGTTTAGGGACTACGTGCATATATTCCCATCATGGGAATATTATAGTGAAGACAAACACCATTTTTCACATCTTCCTGTCCAACTTACGTGTAAGTGCTATTATTCATGGTGATTATTTTCCTGTTTTCTATTGATTGAACACATCAATGATTTACATTACATTGTTGTAAGTAGGCGAGGGTCAATCTGGATAGTCATGACGAGCAAAGCTTGCTTGCGCTTTACAAGGAAGCATTGCAGCAGTATCGGTGTTACCTGAGGAAATCACACTTTGATGGGAAGTCTATAAACGAATTCCCGGTGAAGTCTCCTATGCTAAATTTAGAAGACATTCAATGGAAAAACCTTGTTATGCACTGGTCTCATTCCCAGGATGAGGTACCGTCTATGAAATCACATGACAATTTGAACTTCTACTTTTTCGTATGTGCCTTACGGATCTTTTTTGCAGGAAATCTGCTCGAAGAAGAATTCCGGTTTGAAAAGAACGATAGGATATCGCAAATATACTGCCCGCTGCTTTGCTCTTGTTAGTACATGTTGTCATGTATCACTGTACTTGCATACATACCTGGTTCATTATGTGACAACAGTATGCATGATAGCTTGCTTATCAATTGTTCGCTCCAAATTATCTAATCTGTATGAATGGTAACATTAGTGTACAATATATCCAATGCCAATGAATTTTTTAGCTCTGCATTGTTCTTGTAAGTACCTGCTGCCCTTTATCAGTGTACTTGTATTTACAGGTAGTTGTTCATGTACCATCACTCTGCAGCTTATTTTCCTTTGCCCTCCATTTTCTACACATCAGATCTATGTTTACTCTTACCATAACGTTGGATAACACCAATGGTACTGAAGAAGTTTAGCTCTGCATTGCTCTTGGTTGTACCTTTTGCCTGCATCGATGTACTTACATTTATAGCTATTTGGTTATGTAGCATCACTCTTCATCTTATCTTAAATATTCTCCATTTTTTCTTATATTATCACATCTATATTTACTCTTAACAAAATGTAGAATAAATGCCATGCTTATGAAGAAGATTCTGTGGTAAACTTCTTGAATTGCCCCCCCCCCCCATCAGCATGGACAAGGGCTTTATAGATCCTGTCTTCACCAATAATGTAAGTTTGTCCTTCTCAAGCCTTCAAACTTTGTTGTGTATATTTGGTTAGGCATGAATGCAACAACTGTTTATTTTTGGTGTTTGCATCAAATTGCATGTTTAAAGTTTATTATGTAGTTCATAAACAAAAGTTTGTCTTTCTCAATTTAAGTTTTTCAGTTGTAAAACTAAGTTCCTTCTTCATACCATGTAAATTAAACTATACAGAGCAAGTGATCTTCTTTTGCACTGCATGTATGCTTCTGTTCTTGTTCCATAATCCAGTGGTGTGGTGAACCTACCCACTACAGCACAATGTCATATTCTGCAATATCTTAACTATGAACAATGTCATATTATTCTACTATTATTTAAACCGTCTCTTTATTTGCCAATTTGAAATTGGATAAATTGACATCACGCTAACCATTGATACTTATGAGTTCTTGATCTGTAATCCAGTGGTGTCGTGCAGCTGCCAACTCCTTCACAATGTCATTATCTTCCATGTCTTGACCTGAACAATACTATATTGTGTTAATGCTATTTTAAACTGTGTCACTTTATTCGTCAGTAAGAAATGTGATGAATTGTCAGCACTGATACTTATATGTGCAAAACCTGTCATCTGTCTGCTTCTTTATCTTTCAGAGTGAGGAGGATGTAAGTGTCAAACAAGCGCAATCTCATCAGCTTGCTCAGCTGCTTGCGCTGCAGCTCCCGAGCAGAGCTAACCTTTCTTGAACTCTATTGAAGTGCTGTCGGTTTTGTATATTATTTTTTCGGCGTGTTTATTTGCACTAGTGGCGATCTTTGATGCCGAGTGTATGTAATCTGCTGTCTGCTTGTGCTTTATTATCATAGTGGTGAACTTTGATGCCCAGTGGATGTAATATGTCGTAATTTCTTTATTGTATAGTCTAGGTTTTTTCTTATTCACAATGTTGCAGTTATTTTACTATATATATATCCTGTCTTCGCAGTAAAACGACCAAACCGTAAAATTACGGTACATAATCGAGCCGTCATGCAATCACTATGTATGATCCGCATCATGGGCCCCATTATCTTGGTCCGTTAATAGGCCTAAATGTAAACTGGCCCACTAGTAGATTCAGGCCTTTAATAGGCCGAGTAAACCGCCGGCCCTATTTCGCAAGAAAACTCAATGGACTTTTAGAACGCTGAAAAGTAGGTTGGGCCTGAAACGTGTCGAACAGCTCATGGGCCGGCAGCAGGCCGAAATGGACCCCGGTCCATGATTGTGCCAATCAAATCACGGGCTTTTAACAGGCCAAAATTGTCTCGATCCTTGTTTGGCCCAATCAGATTATCGGCTGTGAGTAGGCCAGATGCAAACCGGGCCGTAGTTAGGCCCAACTATATGACTGCTTTTAACAGGCCAAAATAAATATAGGGCTGAAATGTTAAACGGGCCTTTAACACGCCGAAACTAATATCAGGCCGAATTACTAAATGGGCCTTTAGCAAGTGGGCCCAAAAGCATAGCGTCCAGTTGACGCGCCGAATCTGATATGGGCCATAATTTAGCTCAAAGCCTCTTAAAGGGCTGGACCTGATCTGGGCCGTAATTTGGCCCAGAACGTGGTAGGCTTTTAACGGGACGGATCTCATATGGGCCTTTATTAGGCCCGGAACGTGGCAGACTGTTAATGGACCGGATCAAATATGGCCCGACATTTGGCCCAAAACATGGCAGCATGTTAATGGGCCGGACTACTAGTGTCCTCAAAATCTTGTGGGCCTTCAGCTGGGCCGGCCCATTATGGTCGGCGAAATCTCGTGGGCCTTTAGTTGGGCCGGCCCATTATGGTCCGCAAAATCTCGTGGGCCTTTAGCTGGGCCGGCCCATTATGGCCCACAAAATCTTGTGGGCCTTTAGCTGGGCAGACCCATTATGGTCCGAAAAATCTCGTGGGCCTTTAGCTAGGTGTGACGCCCCCGATTCAATCGTACACTAATCATGCACGCAAATGTGTACGATCAAGATCAGGGACTCACGGGAAGATATCACAACACAACTCTAAAACATAAATAAGTCATACAAGCATCATAATACAAGCCAGGGGCCTCAAGGGCTCGAATACAAGTGCTCGATCATAGACGAGTCAGCGGAAGCAACAATATCTGAGTACAGACATAAGTTAAACAAGTTTGCCTTAAGAAGGCTAGCACAAACTGGGATACAGATCGAAAGAGGCGCAGGCCTCCTGCCTGGGATCCTCCTAAACTACTCCAGGTCGTCATCAGCGGGCAGCACGTAGTAGTAGGCACCTCCAGTGTAGTAGGGGTCGTCGTCGACGGTGGCGTCTGGCTCCTGGACTCCAGCCTCTGGTTGCGACAACCAGAAAGAAAGGAAAGGGGAAAAAAGGGGGGAGAAAGCAACCGTGAGTACTCATCCAAAGTACTCGCAAGCAAGGAACTACACTACATATGCATGGGTATATGTGTAAGGAGGCCATATCAGTGGACTGAACTGCAGAATGCCAGAATAAGAGGGGGATAGCTAATCCTGTCGAAGACTACACTTCTGGCAGCCTCCGTCTTGCATCAAGTAGAAGAGAGTAGATTGAAGTCCTCCAAGTAGCATCTCCAAGTAGCATCTCCAAATAGCATCTCCAAGTAGCATATCCAAGTAGCATAATCCTACCCGGCGATCCCCTCCTCGTATCCCTGAGAGAGAGCGACCACCAGTTGTATCTGGCACTTGGAAGGGTGTGTTTTATTAAGTATCCGGTTCTAGTTGTCATAAGGTCAAGGTACAACTCCAAGTCGTCCTGTTACCGAAGATCACGGCTATTCGAATAGATTAACTTCCCTGCAGGGGTGCACCACATAGCCCAACACGCTCGATCCCATTTGGCCGGACACACTTTCCTGGGTCATGCCCGGCCACGGAAGATCAACACGTCGCAGCCCCACCTAGGCAAAACAGAGAGGCCAGCACGCCGGTCTAAACCTAAGCGCACAGGGGTCTGGGCCCATCGCCCATAGCACACCTGCACGTTGCGTACGCGGCCGAAAGCAGACCTAGCCTAGTGGCGTTCCAGTCCAATTCGGCGCGCGCCGCTCCGTCGCTGACGTCTGAAGTGCTTCGGCTGATACCACGACGTCGGGATACCCATAACTACTCCCACGTAGATGGTTAGTGCGTATAGGCTCGTAGCCAGACTCAGATCAAATACCAAGATCTCGTTAAGCGTGTTAAGTATCCGCGAACGCCGAACAAGGCCAGGCCCACCTGTCTCCTAGGTGGTCTCAACCTGCCCTGTCGCTCTGCCACAAAGTAACAGTCGGGGGCCGTCGGGAACTCAGGCCCACCACTACCTGGATGGAGCCACCTGCCCCTTCAGCCCCCATCTCCGAACAGTATCACAGGTAATGTAACTGTGTAAAGTATATAGTATATGCCCGTGATCACCTCCCGAAGTGATCACGGCCCAGTAGTATAGCATGCCAGACGGACAAGAGTGTAGGGCCACTGATGGAACACTAGCATCCTATACTAAGCAGTAGGATAGCAGGTAATGGTAACAACAGTAGTAGCAAGGACAGGCTATGCATCAGGATAGGAATAACGGAAAGCAATAACATGCTACACTACTCTAATGCAAGCAGTATAGAGTAGAATAGGCGATATCTGGTGATTAAGGGGGGGGGCTTGCCCGGTTGCTCTGGCAAGAGAGAGGGGTCGTCAACTCCGTAGTCGAACTGGTCAGCAGCAGCGTCGGTCTCGTAGTCTACCGGAGAGAAGAGGGGGAAGAAATAATGAATACAGAGCAAACAAAGCATCACAAAGCGTAACAAGACAATACGCGGTGTTCGGTGTGCCCTAACGTGGTAGTAGGTGATACCGGTGAAGGGGGGGAAACATCCGGGAAAGTATCCCCGGTGTTTCGCGTTTTCG